>NW_022196903.1:141506907-141557658 GCF_008632895.1 Mastomys coucha | reverse complement strand
CTACACCTCCTTCATCAACCTCAGGCTCTTATGTGAGTAAAGAACAGGGTAGGCCTGGCTACACACCTCCTTCATCAACCTCAGGCTCTTATGTGAGTAAAGAACAGGGTAGGCCTGGCTATACCTCCTTCATCCACACGGACCTCAAGATGAATGCAAGCTAAAAGCAGAACAGTGAGAGCCTGACCTGCAGCCAGCAAAGAAAATAGGTACAGGGATGGAGATGGGAAGTACTTTCCACTAAGTTCCAAGAGTGGATAATGTGAGACATGAAGACAGGCAGGGACAGAAAGGACAGGGGGGACAGCAAGGATGGAGGGGGGCAGCAGAGAACAGGAGGGGACAGCAAGGACGGGGGGGGACAGCAGAGATGAAAAGAGAAAGCAAAATAGAAATATCTCAATGGACAAGTCTCACCTCAGATTAAATGATGACAGGAGATCAGTGATTGGCAGATGGCTGTGTCCAGGTGACACATCCTTCCAGAAGTCCTGCTGCACTCAGCAAAAGGGCTTCACCTACTCGCCCTCACTCTGTCTTGCCCTCTGATAGGCTTCCCTGTTCCTTGTAGCTGCCTTGAAAGGAGCACTAGTTCCAAACCAGCAGGACCTCTGTGACCATTTAGTTTGGGCTATTTCTCTAGCACAAGCATGGCATAAGGCAGACAGAATTTTTATTCTCTGTTCTTTACCATCTTCCTGTGCTTAACACAACCTATGATTAAATGTGGGGCACCTTGCTTCAAATTGGAGAATAAATGGCAAGAATCTAAAATGATGGGGAGAAATAAAACCTGTGTCATCAACACACCCCCACAAACCAAACACTGTATTTCGATCAGAAGAACAAGGGTTTAAAAATGTTGAAGACTGATCCATTAGAGATGGGAACACCCAGTGAGATGTTTACTCAGTGAGATGCACAATTCTATTAGCAACAATTTCTTTCAGATAGAAATGAATGGTTTTGTGCTCGTTTTTAAGATAATGTTAAAAGTGACCTTTGACTAAGTCTGCTGAGGCCCTTGCTAACATGCACATGCTGCTGGACCATAAAAGGTGGCCACAAGGTTCTTGCCGACCTATGTGCCAGTCAGACACAAGTGGCATTTTCTCCAAATTGACAGAATCACTTTAAAAACCTTAAACAAATTTGTGTATGTGTGTTGTATATGTGATATGATGTTTGCAATGTGGGTGTGTACATGACACTAGTGTATAAGTGTAATGTATGAGATGTGTGTGTGTAATATGTATATATGTGATGTGTGTGATGTGTATGTGTGTGTTGTGTATGTGTAATATGTATATATGTGATGTGTGTGATGTGTATGTGTGTGTGTGAGATGTATGTGTGATGTATGTGTGATGTGTGGGGTGTGTGTGTGTGTGTGTGTATGTGTGAGAGAGATGTGTATATGTACATGTGAGCACCAGGGCAGAATAACTTCTTTACTACTATTCAGGTACAAAATGACTGAAACTTCACAGGGACAACACTTCTACAAAACTAAGCCTAGGTAAGGCTTTTACTACTTTTCCACAGTTCATATATATATATACATATACATACATACATATATATATATATATATATATACATACATACACACACACACACACACAAGTAGATTTCTGTTCTACTTTCTTAGTATCTTAGGCAGTTTCTGTGTTGCTTAACCTAAAATTACTTGGCATGGTCCAAAACAATCTATCTGAAGTTGTAGACAATAAAACTAGCCTTCATTACAGTCACCAAAACAAAACAAAAACCTCAAAATATTTTCCATGGTAATCAAAAGGAAGGGAGCTTTCAGTGCTAGGAACTGAACTGGGCTCCTTACCCATGCCTGGCCAGCACCCAGCACTGGGATACACGCCCAGCCCACTTTTTATTTTGAGACAGGGTCTCACTAAGTTGCTCAGGATGGCCTTGAACTAACCAACACTCCTTCCTCAATCTCTGGAGCAGCTGAGATTATAGGGCTGCACCACCAGGCCTGACTTCAGAAGTTATGTTAAAGCATTACCTCTTCACACCAGCCATGCTTCAATAACCAAAAAAACTATGTATTAGCTGCAAGGCAGGAAAATCAAGTAAATCAATACAGAAGTCAGAAGTGAGATTAAAAGGCTTCTACTAGGCCTAACAGCAATACTTAAATCAAGTGAGATTTTGTAACAGCATAGTTCATTTGATTTATTCAGAATAACATCGTAATTATAGGTACAAGCCCGCAATACACGTTACTAAAACACTCAGATGGATATCATAAAAACAGGTCAAATCAAAATCATCAAGATCATAGCTAAGTAGATGTTTTATAATTCAATATTTTAGAATCCACAAAAATGAGAGGAAAAAAGCTTTAAAATCAATCCCACAAACAACAAACACACTGACAGCTCTGAGGTTCTCACTGGAGACTGGAGCAGGCACAAGAAGTGAACATGCTCACAGCATGGTGGTGGCTTTGCTCAGGTGTGATGGGGGCTCTTCTCACACTTGGCTAATGTATCGATGGGATGCTGGGCAGTCATGAAGCAGACAGGGTGTTGGACAGATTAACCAAAGAGGAGACATGGGATGCGGGACAGATAACCAAACTAAGGAGACATGGAGGGACTATAGGATTACAGAACATCAAGAAATAAAACCAGCTCTCCAGTGGAAAGGCCAGAAGTACAGAATAGCAGACAGCAAGCTCTGATACTCTGAAATCATGCAGACCTCTGAGGCAGACAAAGAGGAACCTGAAATTTAACTCTACAGCACAAAGTAAGAGTTGATTTAAACCCACATCACCAAGAATGACATATGAAGGGCAACAATGGCCAGTTGGAGTCCTATATTTGTCAGGGTTCTCTAGAGAAGCAGAACTCGTGAAAAGAAAAAATATATATATATGGTGATTTATTAGAATGACTTACTGGCTGAGGTTCAGCTAATCCAACAAAGGCTGGCCGTAAACAGAAACCCTAAGATAAGAATCTAGTAGTTGCTGAGCCCACTAGGCTAAATGTCTCATATGGTCTTCAGTGGACTTTGGAACCTAAAGAAGGAGGTCCTAATGCCAGTGAAGGAATGGACTCGCTAGCAAAGTGGAGAGCAAGCAGGCAGAGAGCAAAGGCTTAGAGCAAAAGCTTCCTTCTTCCACATCCTTATGTAGGCTTTCAGCAGAAGTTGTGGCCCAGATTAAAGTCTTCCTGTCTCAAGATATGGGTTACAAGTGTGTATCTTCCTACTGCAAAGGTCTTGACTAGAAGTAGATCCACTCACTTCAAACCAAGCAAAATACATACATATATACATACATACATACATACATACATACATACATGCATACATACCTCACAGGTGTTATTATTTCTGGATATTAATTCATTCCATATTTGGTCAAGCAGACAATAAAGAATAGCAATCAAAGGCCCTGAAATCTAAGCTGGGCACATCTGCCAGAGGTGCACCAGCCAGCCAGCCAGCCGCACATGGCCCTCTCCTTTCCACCTTACGCCTTAAGAATTCTCACTACAGAAAACTTACTGCTCATCGCTTCTCAGCCTTTTAGCTAAGATCAAGTGCAGAAAACTTACTGCTCCTATAACTAGCTAGGTTGTATAAAGCCAATACCAGCATGCTGGGAACAAAGAAAACGAAGGACATTCTTCTGTCTAGTGCAATGGCCAGTCCTGCTCTCTGGAACTCATAACAGAAACTTTAGACCAAATGTGAAAATTACAATATATAAAACAGGGCCAGCTTCTCATAAGTTATTAGAAATTTCCAAGATAGCACTTGTATTTTAAGTGTGTATGTGTCTGGAACAAATGTTATTGTGACATTAGTGCCCCAACTCCTGGTCCAGGCACCACAATTCATCTAGGGTAAGCTTTGCAAATTACAGAGCTATAACCAGAAAAAATAAAATAATAAGTTCAAAACTCAGAGTCAGGAAGTATCCTTGAAGATCACCTGCATTTCAGTTTACACACTGGCTACAGAATTTCAGAGAAGCCATGGGTGAGTGCAGACAAAGGGTGGCTACTGTAGTAAACTCCAGCTGTCAGCTTGACACACCTGGGAAGAGGGAACACTGACTGGGGAATTCCCTCCTTTGAAGTGGCTTAGGAACAGGACTGCTAGGCATTTTCTTAACTGCTAATCAATGCAGGAGGACCCAGCCCAATTCTGTACCTGAACACTTGGGAGCAAATCAGTAAGCACCCTTCCTCCTCCATCTCTGCTTCAGTTCCTACCTTAAGTTCATACCCTGACTTCTCACCATAAGCCAAACAACCTTTTTCTCCCCAAGTTCCTTTTAGTTTCTCCCCAAGTTCCTTTTAGTTGTGGTGTTTGCCATAGCTAGAGAAAGCAGCAAAACTAGGGTAGCTGCACACACACACACACACACACACACACACACACACACACACACACACACACACACATATACACAGAGAGAAATTAAAAGTAAAGCCCAGTGTCCGACCTAACAAAATGTCTAAATGGATAACAGGCAGGGAGCAAAGAATGTTTTAAATGTTATCACTCTGCTGCCATCCAATCTGGGAGTCAAAACCAGTCCCTCCAAGTCAGACACTCATCCTCAATAAGTCAATTAAAAGAGCCAAACTAAAAGTATAAAGTAGAAAAGAAGGATATATTCGATAGGGCTACATTGGGAAGAGGGACAAAGTTTAACGAGAAGGCTAAATGCACATCTCTGCTGTTCTGGTCAAGGTGTGGCTCTGCCCAGGACTGCCTGCCACTATCTGGACTCCAGGTTCATCTGTCAGGTGGTCTGACAAGTTATTAGAACTGTGTGAAATCTCGTTCCAGGAAACAACCCTGCCCCCTTTTCCCTCCTCTCAGCATGAAATCCCTGGGAAAGCCTCATTTCTTCAGAGTCCATTATTTCACCATTCTCACAGTTAGACTAAGAGATTGGTGTCTCTCTAAAACACCGTCACATGCCAGCCAATCACACTGCCTGTAAGGCACAGGTATGTAAGCATGTAGGAAGGCACTTTCCAATCTTACCACAGATGTGGATCTCATCATTGAATCTTGTGTTTTTTACTACCATGTGCAAACGTACAAACCACATACAAAACAGTGTGTAGAATCAGGGTCCTGAGCCCATGAGATGTGTCACATAGATCCCCTTGGAAAGTGGGGCTAGTGGCAAGAGAGTTGGCAATTAATAAACGACCACTTTGCTGTTCTAGGCTTTCCTGGCCAGGAGAATGGAGAACGGAAAGACTGAACCATGAAATCAAAAAGGCATCTGTCTTCCAGGTTCCCCTCTGCCAAGGTCTTAAGAGGAATGTTTGAACTTTCCTGTTGGCTTTGTATGCAAATAGCTCCAGATGCGAAGGAACCACATCTAAGTCACTTGCTTCAGCATCTGCTGGTCCAATTCCCATTATTCCTTCTGCAGGGCTGGCCTGTGACAGACAGTTTAGTCTGCCCTCTTTATAAGTTGTTTTGAAGGAGCTAATTTGGATTAAAGTATCTATCTGGACCACTTGTTTTTCCTTTGATGGTCACTGAGTTCTAATGTGGTCTGTACAGTGCTGCAAGGAGCTCAGAAGCACTATTGGAAAGGACAGTACTCAAGGTTTGTGCCTCCCACCTCGCCTTCTACACAACTTATATCTGTACAGTCAAAAGCAGAAAGTGAACAGTCTTTTGCCTCTTAAAAATTGTGCCACCCACAGTGTACAAAACGGCTGCATAACAGTCTGACCTAGCACTCACTGCAGGCAACTACTATCACAGACATGATGCTGACACTAAATGTGCAAACTTTGCCCACTCTAGAAATGCATGTCATTCTATTGCAAACGACTAAATCGATGGTGAACACACAAACAACCCAGGTAAGCTCCATGGCTTCTGAAACTCTGCAAAAGGAGCTCCATGGCTTCTGAAACCCTGCAAAAGGAGGCACAAAAAAGAAAGTCTGTGGACTTCAAACCAAGACAAAGATTAACAACTGGCACCATCAAATATAAATGAGTCCTGAGTCCTTCTTTGTTTCACAAGAACTCAGACTGGGTACTCAGGCAGCACCATGAAGGAACAGGTCAAGACACACCCCATACGCCAGGGTTTCTGCATGTACACAAGCTTTCAGACTCACATGTGCAGGTCACATGCATGCGTCCATCAGTAGACAACCATCAATTTCAGGAGAATAAAGGAAGATTGCTCCTTTTATAGATGTTAACAAAGATAATTATTTTGCAACAAATTCAAAATATGATTTCTTAGTAACAAAATTTTAAGTTACTTTTCTAAAAATTATACTCCTATAAGCAGCCATCCTAAATGCTGCTGTATTATTTACCATACAAATCCTAAAATTATTTTCCCTCAGAAAAAGTGGTAGAAAAAAATAATAAGTAAAGTACAAAAAATAGGCCTGTGATGAATTAAAATGTGATCTAAATGTATTGTTTCTGTCATACAGGAGAAACAGAGAGGATGTGAGGAAAGATCAGCTACATAGCTATTCCATGCTTCCAGGCATTTGTGGCTACCACTGAGCACAATGTGCATGTAGGAGGCATGCTGCCGGAACACTCCTAAAAGTCAGGACAGCCTGCACAGGAAGGCTTTGTATTTCTCCCAAGGGGATCCAGAGATTGAACTCAGGTGTCAGAACAGGTGCCTGACTCAATGACCGGGTCACAGGCCCTGTGACTATTCTTCCCAGTCATTACTATCAGAACTGAAAGTCATCATTCAATGCAGACACACAAAATCCAGCCTCGTAGCAAGTACTCAAAGTTTCCAAATTCAACGTATTTTTGAAGCAAAGTTTAGTTTTCTGTTATTCTACCTTATCACTAAGACCATTTAATTATTCTCATGGATTGAAAATAGCCAAGAGGAGAAACCAGCAAGTAAATCCACCACACGGCACTGGCTTCATGTATCACTACCTAAGCGGTTGTAATGCCAAAGGATTTAAACCCATTTTCTGTAACACAGAGACTAAAACAGGCGTGTAAAGACAAGTTATGGATAAAATTATGGTTAAAATCAGAGTTAACAACCATCCTGCACTGTTGCAAATTAGCAAAAGGTGGAAGGAACCCAAGTGTCCACATACATGAGTAAAATGAAGGATATTAGGATTCAAAGAGACATGACAACAGTGAAACTGTAGGGTGTCATTCTAACTGAAGGGAAGCACAAGACTGTGGCAGTCAGCCATGAATACACCTAGAGTATTCAAATCCCAAAACAAAGCACAGTAGTGGTTACCAGAAATGAAGGCAATGGGAGGGGAAGCCATTGGTGTCCGATCGTATGAAGTTTCAATTGTAGAGGATATGGTATTAATGGATACACTAAAATAACAAAGATGGCAAGTCTTACCATTATTGTAAAAACATGAATTAGGATATACTAAGCACCAAACAAGTGGTACAAAAATAACATTATGACAGTGTTTCAGAAGTAGAACCCATCAGAAAATTCAATACTTTCCTCCTCCTTTTTTATTCTCCTACTCCCCAGTCTTTCCCCTCACCTCCCCTCTCCCCAAGATCCACTCACCTCCAATTTCCCTCAGGGACATCAACTAAACACAGCAAAAACATGCTACATACAATAAGACCAGGCACATACCAACACATCAAGGCTGGATAAGGCAAACCAGTAGGGGAAAAAAGACCCCAAGAGTAGGCAAGAGTCAGGGACAGCCTTAGCTCCCACTGTTAAGGAGTCCCACAAGAATGCCAAACTACTCAGCCATAACACATAAGAAGAGGAACTAAGTCAGTCCAAAGGCTCCCTGATCTCTGCAAGCCCCCATGAGTCCAGGTCAGTTGATCTCTCAACACCTTTTTCCTAAAGAAAACTTAAACCCAGATGAGCAGATGGCCAGTGGGGCATCAGGAAGAAGCAAATGGGGTGGTAGCACAGGCTATCCACATCAGTTTAGCTGTCTAAACTGTCTAGCAGGGTGAAGCTAGAAACCTGCCACAAGGAAGGCTGCATTTCTCCTGCATGCTCACTGGAATAAAGTAATAGCTTCCAGGCTGTGGCAGCAGTAAGAGGAGGGCCATCATTTCATGTTCAGCATCTTCACATGTATTCTCCAATTCCCATAACATGCTATAATTATGAATTATGTGTTTTGCGTTATGTGACAGTTAATCTTTGTTGTCAACCTGATGAGATTTAGAACCACAGAGGAGACACATTTCTGGGTGAAGGGTTTCCAGAAGGTTTAACCAAGGAGCAAAGACTCATCCTACATGAGGACAGGGCAGGGTAGAATGGTGCCATCCCATGGATGGGTGGATGGCCCATTCTGAATAGAAAGGAAAAGTGAGCTGAACATCAGCATTCACCTTTCTCTGCTTCCTGCACAAGGATGACCTGTGACAGCCGCAGCATACTCTGGTCAGCACACCTTCACCACAATGGGCTGGATCCCCTCAAGTCATGGACCAAGATGGGCCCTTCCTCTCTCAAATAGATTTTTACCAGCTATCTGATCACAGGAAAAGTAACCAAGAAGGTCAGAGGCTGCACAGGAATGAACAAACCCAGAGTGTGTACAGAGGATAGTGCACACCTTGTCACCCCTCCATCTCACTGACAGTGGGGCCTTCAGTGAGCACTTACATAGAAGACACAGGTACTGAGATACTGTCCTGAGGTACTGAGAATGCTCTCTTCACCCCAAAGAACCACAGGCTATAACCATACATGTGGGTGGAGAGAGACATTAATTATCCCCACATGGAGCTGAGAAGCAGTCATCTAGCTTGTCTTAAAGCGGTACTCTCAGTATAATACTACACCTCTTATGCTCACTGCCTAACAAAATTTATATCTTGACCCTAAAAATTAACCTTTCCATACTCCCCCCCTCCAGAATAATTAAAACTTAAACAGAATGTTTGAGTTATCTTCCAAGATATGTCCTTGAAGACATATTTTCTGTGTAGATGACAGACAAGTATAAGGTAGAAGGGACCATCATGCCTAGTAACCAGTTCACATGACCATCCTGGAAATGATCTCCACATAGACCAGATAAATCTTGGATCCTGGATCTACCTACCTGAATCCAGCAGCCAGAGGAAGACAGATGTACAAAGAAGAAGAGAGAAAGACAGACAGACATGGCTTTAAGGACAGCCTGTAGCCAGGTCTGCTAGTGTCTATTTCTCCAAACACATAAGAAAACCTAGAAGAACACCATCGTCAGATCTGGGGTTTTGGGGGACGTGAAGGAAAGAGTGAAGTGGGTTGAAAGAGAGGTTGCTGGCTCACTGGCCTATACACAGTCTGCACCAGTGACACAAGCTTCTTGGGAACTGCCTCTCACACCCAGGCACTAAGGGAGCCCCCCTCCCTCACCTCACAGAATTCTGCCTCACCTACTGCTTCCATTCCCTGACTGTGAGCATCCAAAAGAAACCATCAAACTGACTGTGTTTGGGAGACTGTGTTGCCAGCAGCAGTGGATAAGAGCTCCTCTTCCTTCATATCCACTCCAGCATCCCTGCCTGGTATCTCATACAAACACAACTACTGCCGTCACACTGCCGTCAACAGGAAACCTTCCCAGCCAGGAACTCCAGCTCTGAGCTTTCCCATGGGCTTCTGGCTCCTCAGATACATAGGCTGAAGAGATTCCACATGGTCACCCTGTCAGAGATCCAACCCACCCTATTTCTGCTCACAGCCACATTCTATCAGAGCCAAGACTTGATCCTAAAAACTCAACTCCACCCCTTATGTCATGAGCACATCCCATTAGGTTTTCCTGCTGACAGGTTTTCAGACGTTTGAGATACTGAAAAGGAACAAAATGGTCAGGAAGACTAGAAAGAACAGATCTCATCCCTGTACACCCCCATCTTTAACAAGCTAAACAATCTTAAGTCATAATTTCCTCATCTGTTTAACAGAAAGAGGATAGTTAATAGCCCACCTTCTGATAAAGAGCAGACAGCAGAGGCATCCTGAGCCACTGGATAAATGCAGGGGTCACACTGACTCTTCCTACTGATTCAGTTACTAGTCACAGAAATTGTGAGTCTGTACTGAGGGCGTCAATACCCTACACACAGCACTTAGTACTGAACCAGAACCATGGGGAGGCTGGAGAAGCTCTGGGATTAAAAGTACTTGCTGTTCTTCTACAGGACTGTCTGTAGCCACAGCACTGGGGAACCTGGCAAACTCTTCTTGTCCCCAAGGACACCAACACACACGTGCACAAACATACATTCAGACAGCATACACATAAAAAGGAAATCTTAAAATGAGAAAGATATACCCATGACAAGGCAAACACAATGCCTAACCCCACACAACTGAAGTATCAAACATTGAAAGTATGATAATGGGCGTAGAGACATGGGAAGAAGAACCTGAAAATCTTCATGGGAAAAGAAATACTAATGCAAGAAGCATTTCAAACCAGAAGTCAGAATGCTGAAGGGGTAGAAGAAGGCAGACATGGGGTGCCAGAAGACAAAACTAGCCTCAAAATTCTTTTTTTTTTTTCTATACATATTTTTTGTCCTTTTCTTACCTTTTTTTTAACATGCAAAGTGTCAACTTTCCTTATGGTATACTTACTAGCTTTTATATAACCCTTTCCTCCAACCCCCTAACACTGTACTGCCTGCTCCACCCAAGTGCAAGCTCATCCACTCGCAGCACCTCCCCTCCCCACTATCGAATCACATGTGCTCCAGGACCCTCTTGACCACTCTTCATTCCAGTTCTCTCCATCAACACTCCTCAGTCCCAGGAACATGCCCATATATGAAAGTCAGAAGCTGAGATACACGTATGACAAAATACATGCATGACTGTCTGAGCCCAGCTCACTTCATACTTAACAGTTCCATCCATCTACAAACTTTGTAACTCCATTTTTTATAACTGATCAAATCCCAATGTGCATATGTATGTTTTCATATCTCTGTTGACAGCATCTATTCCTTGCTTCTGGGAGGAGTAGCATTGAACATGGCTGTGCAGGCATCTCTGTAGTGAGGTACCAAGCCTGTTAGGCGCATACCCAGGAGCAGTACCAGCACTGGGTGAGAACTCTTTCCTCAGCATTCAATGTCATTATTTCCTAGATGCAGGCATTCTAACAGGGATAAGGGGAAGCCTCAGAGTGATGCTATGTGCATTCCAAGATGCACTTTTTGAAAATATTTATTGGCCAACTATTATTTTTAATTTATAACACTTCTGATTTTACTATAAAGAAATGTCTACATTTAAATAATAAATTTTTTTAGATGTAGAACGTGCAAATAACCCAAGGCGCTTCTTGATAGCTTCCTAGACCAAGAAATTTGAACAATGTATGTTGTACTTAAGGTTCATTCACTCTCAATCTCCTCTTAAAAGCAGTCTCACACTAGCACAGTGTATGCAATGCAATTCATGCTCTGAAAAAAAGAAAATCTGGATTCAGAGTGAATGGAGGACACTACATTTTTCAAGTCAGAAAAAAAGTAAATTTAAAAAAAGTGAGAAGTAGGTTTTGAAAACAGCAAAAACATGTTACATAGAGAGAAAAGATCCCTGTGATTAGGAGGTGGTAGTACCTGCAGGAAAGGTGGCCCAGGGGACAGCAGGAGACACTGCTTGGTTTCCGCCTTGCTCACCATCAAAGGTCTCTGCAGCCTGGAAGACAAGGCAAGACAACCTTAAAAGACCTAAAGGGCTGGACTTTACATGAGGTGTCACACACTCAGCCCACAGGTCCTCTGTGACATGCCTCTCACTCACATTCTCTCTGAATAGCCCACTGCCAACCTCTGCACCGTTCTCCACAGACAGTGCCCAGACCCCAGTTCTCAGGTGAGCAATTCCCTTCCTTATCCCAATAACCTCCTGTCAATCAAATGTGTACTTCAGGTATCTGTCACCATGCTTTCACTTGTTAACTTTATTTCAACTACTCTACTCTAACTCACCACAACATTTATTATTTATTCATCTCTGTAATTTTTTCTTTAAAAACAGACTGAGCCAATCTTTAATTTTAAAAGATCACTTAGGTTAGCATAGTCTTAGAGACTACTCTAAGTGAGCACTGAGCCTGACTTCTTAAACAATCTACTCTGGATTCACGAGCATTGAGCATTAGAGAGCTCCAAAAGTTCTCTGTGTCTTGGGTAAACTGTCAGAGCATTAACTTCACAGTGTGAAGTCCCACTGTGCATGGAGTCGGCAAACAAGGAGTCAAAGGGCACAGCGGCAGAAGATGAGGCTGTGCCGCCCACTAGCTGTGGAGATGAGCACACTGTAGTTAAACACAGGACCAAGACCTTCCACTCCTCCCTAGCAGAACTGAAAAGGAAGCAGGTGAGCACCATGAAGCCATCATGCTGGCCAGTGCTGGGTCTGGTAAGGAAAGGACCAACCCCATTCTGAAGAGATGCTGGACTCAGCACAACTGTAGTGCTGCTATGGATCTGTGATGGTTTAGAGACATGAGAGTGTGCTTGAATGGGGCCCTTAACAGCTTCCAAACACCACTGCAAGCTACATGACAGCATGAAACTCATCTTGTCATCAGTGTCAATGAATTTTCACAAATGTTTAAATGTTTCATTTCAGTAACATGAAAAAGATTCAAAACACAAAATACTAAATAAAAGTATGAAATACTTAAATGAGCTTAAAAATTTTTTTTTGGATAAAATGTAGAATACATGTATGTCAATACTGCCTGCATGTACAGGGAGAACATGTGTGTCTATAGCAGCTGCCTGCACATGGAGAACATGTATGTCTATAGCAGCTGCATGCACATGGAGAACATATATGTCTATAGCAGCTGCCTGCACATGGAGAACATGTGTGTCTGTAGTAGCTGCTTGCACATGGAGAACATGTGTGTCTATAGCAGCTGCCTGCACATGGAGAACATGTGTGTCTGTAGCAGCTGCCTGCACATGGAGAACATGTGTGTCTATGGCAGCTGCCTGCATATGGAGAACTTGTACATCTATAGCAATTGCCTACACATGGAGAACATGTATATGGAGAACCACACTGACTCCCTGTACACTGACAGCTATGAAAAACAGACAGAACATGACCTGCTGCTGAAAGAACCACATTATTCCTCCTTGAATACTGCCCTGCTTCTCCTGTTAACATTAATTATGCTCCCTAACTTTTTTACCAAATCCAAACTAGATGAACATCTAAAAGAAAAAAAAATAGGATGAGGAGGAGAAGGAAAAAGAAAGTCTTCCTGCGCACTGCGGGTGGCTCCAGGGCTTGAGCCCTGGCATCCCAACTCTTAATCCAGAGATTTTCCTGCAAGACTATACTGGCTCCATAAAAATAACTGGGTTATAAAATATTTCAATAAAGTGAGCACACATTGGAAAGGACTAAGAAAAAGACTGCATTTGCAGCTAGCAATGGCACTTCCAGAATGCCACCCAAACCTGAGAGAACACTGTGACAGCACACAAGTGTCATCACAGATGGGAACAGTCGTGACAGCATCTAACTCCCATTTTTCAGCACATCAGCATTTTCTAAAGATGTGCCCTTAGTCCAATCCATGGCTGACAATCTCAGAAACTCCCTGATGCTTCACCAGCCACAATAAATTATCCAAGTTAAACCATTCCTATGGTGGCAATATCAAAGCTTCAACAACAATCTACCTCAATGTTTAGATAGATGATATTTCTTAATTTTCCTTGATTTTAATCTTTGTTTCAGAATTACATCGAAGTGATTCAAAATAGATCCTGTGGGTAGGGACAACAGCTCAGTTGGTAAACTGTTTGCCTTGCCAACACAGGACCAGAATTTACTCACCAGGAACCACTTTTAAAAATCTGGGCAATGGTGGCATGCATTTGTAACCCCAGGGCTAGGAAAGCCAATCTGAGGCTGGCTAGCCAGCCAATACAGCCTGCTTGACAAGTTCCATGCCAGTGAAAAACCTTGCCCCCCCCCAAAAAAAAAAGTGAACAGGTCCAAATATGAGACATAGGATTTCCTCTGGCCTCTAGATACACACACACATGCACACACTTTTCTAACAGTTCACTGCTACCCTGAACTAACAACAGACAGCACCTACCTCAAAGCCACCAAAGTCATCATCATCCATTCTTTAAGCTGCACCTGAAACACAGAACAGCTGAGATGAGCCACATGCATCAGAGCAGACCTGTGACTTAAAGGAAGGCAGTGAGTTGTAAATTAAAACTACTCTATCTGGATTGTGAAATTATTAGGCTTTCTTAAACTGTATGTGTCCATTTTTATCATTTAAAAAAAATCTGGTAATTGGTTTTTACTTTCTGACAAAAATTAACAATTTCTGGAACTTTTTCAGTAACCATGTATTTTGCCATTTTCTGTTGAGACTCCAGGAGTGGAAAAATATTCTTTTACATTTTAATTTGCTTTTCCCAAAGTGGCGCTAGGGCCCCATCAGTAATGCTTCCTGCTTTCCGCATCTACCCCTCAGCTGTCTGGCAACATCAGCACAAACTCCAGCTAAGAACAGGACTGTGGTGAATTTTTGGAAATCTGTCCCCACCACAAAGGTTCTTCCCTCGGTTTCATGGCCGGGCTGAGTTAGATTTTCAAAATTGATCAGCATTTTTGAGCTGTGGCCACGACTTCTGGAGCATTTGATATGTGTATTTTTAGCTAAAACTGCTTTGCACTTTTGGAAAAATGTGGAGCAAGTTACTGGGCTGATCAAGGTAAATCAAGTTGTGTGTTCATGAAAGACAAGGCAAAAACATGAGAACATCCAGAACTGCTCATGTCCTTGCTCTCAAGGTAGGAGAGAGACAAGCTTCAGCAAGGCATGCACTGTGTCACAGCCTCAGACCACAAGGAAGGAACAGCCTGGGAAGGTGAGGGGCAGCAGTGGTGTGTATTAACATTCTCTCCCTGCAGCTCAAGATGGGAAAGCAGAAACCACACATGCAAGGTCGCCAGCAGTCATGTTCCATGTCTTGAGAAACACACAGCAACACCTCCATCAAGAAAACACCACACACTTCACAAACGTAACAGCAAAGAAATGCACGGATCGCAGATTGTTTTCACTAGGCCAAGCAGATTTATTTGCACAAAAAGTAGACGGGACAAAGAATGTGTGTGCATGGAAATAAGATCAAGTTTATAAATAGCACTGAGTTACTAGAACTGCTAACACAGAAGGGACAGCAGCTCTGTTGCCACTCATTTAGTCTAGTAACACTCCTCAAAAGATGTATTTCTGTGCCAGGCAGTGGTGGCGCACGCCTTTATTTAATCTCAGCACTTGGGAGGCAGAGGCAGGCGGATTTCTGAGTTCTAGGCCAGCCTGGTCTACAGAGTGACTTCCAAGACAGCCAAGGCTCAAAGAGAAACCCTGTCTCAAAAAAACAAAAACAAAAACAAAAACAAAAAAGATGTACTCCTGTTTACAAATTTAGAAATTAAAGCTAAGCTAGCCATCTCTATGCAGCTATTTATATTTTATAGAAAATATAAAATGGTCTTCCAGGAACTGTCGATGATGGTTATTCTGAAATGAAGTCACATTCACTGTGTCTCCACTGAAGAGAATTCTGCTATGATTTCATCTGTTGGGAAGAAACTATTGGAAAAGATGCTATGTATCCTAAAAGAGTCAAGCTGTAAACACCACGCTGTCCTTCCACATGGGTACTACAACCTCCAGAGCCAATAACTATTTTTAGCATCTGTGAACCCCGCTGTACTCTGTGTACGGTGTTCATTTCAAAGGCATAGTTTTCAGAGTTAAGGCTACCGTGTTTTCACAAGGCACATCCTGACATGGGATGGGAAGGGTGCCAGCAAGTAGAAAACATAAGCACACAGCATGTTCGCCTGTGGTAAGAAAGCAGATTCCTAAGTTCTGATTGAGCTGTGCAAATCAGCAGAGCAGCGACCATGGATACTCTAGGTTCCAGCAAGTCAAAGTAAAACACAGTAGAGTTCCTCTTCCAGACTGTCAAAAAGTAAATGTGTCCTGGATAGCTTAAGAGATGGTGCTACAGAAATGTTATTTTAAAGCCTTTCTACAAATAATCTAGATTTGAATCCTATGATAGTGTCCTTCTGCATATATAAGAGACTAAAGAAAACAGATGTTTTTGCTGCTGATTATGTGTACATTTTGTGGTTTTGGTTTTGTTTGTTGTTGTGTTTTTTGGTGTTTGGGGTTTTTTTGTTTTTTTGGAACAGGGTCTCACTATATAGCCCTTGATGGTCTGTAACTTGCTATGTAGAACAGGCTGTCTTCAAATTCACAGAGATCTTTTTGTCTCTGCCTCCTGAGTGCTAGAATTAAAGGCTTGAGCCACCAAGCCTGACCTCAACAGCACTGGTTTTTATAACCTAATGTTACAGGGCCACACAAGTATAAGAACCATTGTTTAGATTCCCCGGAATCTGCATAGAAACTAAACATATAAAAAGTCTTCTGTAATCCCAAAACTTGAGAGTAGATAGTATCCTGGGGCAAGGAGGCCAGCTAGACTAGTCGAATCATCCTGCTCTGGCTTCATCAAGAGAATATACCTCAAAAAATACAGAGTGATCAAAAATGATGCCCAACATTTACTTTGGGCTTCCATACCCCTACCCACACATGAATACATAAACATGCAGCCTGCAACACATAAACATACAAAAAGAATTCATTTAAAAGATAAGAATTAATTTTTAAAAAGGTGTTACCACAAAGGTGGCTTCTCCGAGGACTCTCACTTGAATACACTTGAATCTTGGCTGTACTCAGGGTGGTTCTGGTAGGGCTTTGTGGAGTTTCTGCAACTCTGAGTTATAGCCATGAGACTCACATCAGTTACCAGGATGGGCCAACACCAAGTAGCACCTAAGTCACAAAGTGAGGAGACTCGGGAAGGGTGGGACTGTCTGATCACAACTACATTCTGCTAGCTTAGGGACCCAGACTAAAGGTTTTCAGAGTATCTAGGTTCTACAGTCCCAGACCTTCTCATGTAAACTAGCCTGCCCGGTTGCTTTACCATTTTAACTCCATTCTCTGCCATCCTCAGTACTGACAACAAAGCTGGTTGGAGGAAACTAGACAAGAAGTGAGACATGGACACAGGGAGCGTGACACACCCTCAGGAGCTACTCCATAGTTGCCAGTCTCTGTCCTCAAGGCACACAAATACAAACAATGTAAAAATTCCTGCAGAGAAAACTATCCAGTGGTGGGGGAATGACTTCAAAGGGGACCTATCTAGTGGGAATACCAGGGCATACTTCAAGTACAGGGGACCTTTGAGACAGACTGAAGGGACTGGACAGAAACCTCACATATTAAAGTTTAAGTTTTAAATGTACATTTTTTCAAAGTTTCCACTGAAAAGTCTTCTTAAAATGACAAAAAAGTTAATTAATTAATTAAAATGCTTCTGCTAGCTCCTAAATACAAACAAAGTTTAAAAAGCATATAAGGTAAAGGAGAAGTACAAAGCAACTGAGGGGATACCAATTCGTGAAGGAAGCCCAGCCCATATCCCTCATGGAATCCATGGAAGGCTCAAGAATGGGCAACTAGCAGTTGGGTAAAGGTGAGACTAAAAATCCAACCAGAGTCAAGACTGTCCCTCAATCCCCTCCCAAAACCCACACAGCCAATCACTTCCAGCTCTTTGCCCCTGTGACAGAAGATGTGAGAGCAGGAAGCACCACCCACAGAGCAGGGAGCACAGCCCAGCTGAATAAACTCCAGCTCAAGTGAGACTGCTCCTCTTGCTTGTCCAGGCTCTCAGGTGCTCCTCCAATAAACAGTACCCAGAGGCATTGTGTTTCCCATTAACTCCTGATCTCATTAAAGGACAGACTGGCATAAAGGCTAAAAGGAAGGAAGGGTAGTATCCAGATGCCTGGGTTCAAATTACAGGTCTGACAAGTACTGCACTACAGCAGACATGTAACTTAAACATTTTTGTTACTCCAGAGGTCACTGAAGAGATTAAACATGCTAAAATAGAAATGAAATGCTTGGAATAGGAGCCCATCCCTACACACTCTATCTGTACAGATTCACCATCAGTGCCTCTGTCCCACAGACTGTGGTGTTTTGAATGAAAATAGCCTACATAAGGCTCATAGGAAAGCAACAATTAGTAGGTGTGGCCTTGTTGGTGTAAGTGTGTCACCAGGAGTGGGCTTTAAGGTTTCAGAAGCTCAAGCCAGGCCAGGTGCCTGAGAACCCAGATAAACAACTCTCAGAACCTCTCCAGCACACGGCCATGCTTTCTGCCATGACCAGAATGAACTAACCTTCTGCACTGAAAGCCAGTCATTTCCTTAAAAAGGAAACTCTTATACAGGCAACTCTTATAACGGAGTTGCCATGGCCATGGAGTCTCTTCACAACAGGAAAACCCTTAAAACACTTATCAACAGGATTTCCAGGATACTTGGGAATAACAGCTAGGACACAGAGACCAGACAACCGGTGGAGAAAGAGCAACTCCTAAGCACACACGGTATCCTCAGAGAGCTAACAGCAGGACATACACCACTGAACTAAGTACAGGACATCCTAAGCCTGTGAGGGAGGAGAGGGGGAGGGAGAAGGTAAGACTGGAAAGTCTTACACATTTAAACTATTATTGATGAAATAAAGAATTGTGGGATGGAAAAATGAAGCATATACAAGAAAATGGAAAATGAGTGAAATATAAGAAAGTTTCAGATCAAGCTATGTGATATCTAATCAATCACTAGGAATTCTTTAAAGAACACAGAGAACACAGAAATCATCAGCAAAGTAATTAAAAAAACAAAACATTCTTTATAAGACTACAGTGGGCCTCTGGAAGGTGAGGCAGGCTCCATGTAAACATGAAGGCTTCATGCAACCTCAAGAAGGCAGAGGGCACTGGGGAGGGGCTTCTGAAACTCAGAGTGGAAATGACATGCACCACAGAGTTCTATAACAAGCCAGAGGAATAAATCATTGAGTTCAGGAAAGAATAAAGTCATATCCACAGCCACAAGATCTAACACGAGCTTTTCTTCTTACAAATGTCTTGTGGAGCTGGGGAGGAGCCAATGGCAAAGTGTTGGCCCAGCATGCACAAGGTCCTTGGTTCTGGCTTCAAAACCCCCAGCGCCATAAAAAAGACAAAAAACAACTGTGGAAGACAGAAGACATGAGATTGGAAAGAAAGTCCATCTCTCAGACAGGTAAACTGCCTCCATGTCAGGAAGGGCCAGGAAGACTGGACACAGTCAGAAGGTTCCTAGGAGATATGTTCAAGTGAAAGAAATTGACAGACCCTTAATGGCTTATCATCCTGAGTGGAATTTTCAACAGTGGGAAGGAAGTTTAGAGCTATGTTAGTGGGTACAATGCTAGCCAACTGAAAACAGAAACCAACATACTGGACAAGAAGAGTAAACACCCATTCCTGTACTGAACATATATAACTGCAAAAATGCAAACACCGAGTAGCTGTACCAAAATCCCCATGTGACTATGGAGGCAGAGGCAGAGGCTGGGGATGGAGGGCACAGGTCTTCAGTGGGATTCACAATGCAGCAATCATAAGCATGGAGTTTAGATACACTCATCTCAACACCTGCCCCTGCCACGAGTGGCCGTTGTTTCACAGAAAAATACCTTTTACAACTTTCAATTATGGGCAGAAAAACAAACTGTTACTATTCAATATATCTCGTATTTCCATCAAAATATGTTCTCTTAGACACTAAAGACAAGCATAAATGCTTTAAAATAGCATTTTACCAGAAATGAAAGTGGACTTCTTTTATATTCCCATGCTATACTCTCCCACATTTCAAGTATTTACACACAAATAAACTATGTCTCTGACATCAAAGCAGCTCAAAAGCAAAGCTAACAATCAGAAAGTCGAACAGAGAAAGAGCCTTCGGAGAAGGAAATGTGGGTTACTGTCTCAGTTCTGCAGAACATGGGCCACTGAGCACCAAATGAAGTCACTGCCCAACTGGAAAAGGCTGGCCACCTGCCTCAAGGGCCACCCATCTCACTGGCCACACCTCCTCGCCAACCACACCCCTCAATGGCTACCCACCTCACTGGCCACCGGCCTCATTGGCCACACCCCCGCCTTGCCAACTCAGGGAGCCAGTTTTTCTCTTTGGCACTGAGTTTCCAGTGAATGCAGGTGCAGAAGAGGAAGCACTAATGAACATGGTCGTGACAGAGCCTATGGTGTTGCAAGTCTCTCTTGTGAGATCAGGATGGGATGGCCGTCTCAGCTAGAGGATACCCTTGTCCTATTTCTGTAAGAAACCTGAGGTAGTGTGGAGAGTGTGGGCCACAGCCTTTGCTTCTTAGGAAGCTACAAAGGAAGCTAACATGTTTAGATATTTAAATATTTAGGCTAGCTACAGCTTAATATTTTTTACATGTAGTAAAATTGAAGATCTAATATGGATGTTTTCCCCCATTTCTTTACTATAAACTAACACCTTTCTTCATTAACCTGTTACTATCTTTATCATACAACATTTATTTTGGAACATAAATATGTGTGTGTGTGTTTCTAGCTACAGAATTAGTATGATGGACATGACACCCAGGCAGCACTGAGCAGTCCTACCCTGAGCCTCGCAAGTGTCACTAAGGTACACTCTGGCTTATCAGTGACGCTTGTTATTCTCCCTAAAGGACTTACGTACATCTCCTGTCAGGTTTACTCCTGATGCCCTACAGTTCTAGTGTCTCCTTTTACATTATGTAGCAAGCTGTTTTACCTCCATCTTTCTTTGGTAAACTCTTGTTGGTAATAATTTATCTCTACATTCTTTCATGTTAATTTTATATGCAAATGATCATTTTGTCTCCAAACAGCAAGCTTTCTTTCCCTGTTACACCTGCTACCACCTTGGTTCTGTTCCTCTTGTCACTGAACATGGCCATGTTCCCCACTGCTGCAGCAGGCACATGACACCATGTGGCAGGCTGTACTTGCTGAAGACAATCCCATGCATCCTTCTAAAAATGGACACCAGCACCATCCTCTCTCCTGACCCTGGCCACCTTAACCAACTGGAGGACAGCCAAGCACCACTCTGTGCGGGAATGCAGTCTCCTCTGGCATCAGCTCCACATCTCTTGCCTTTGGAATACAGATGCCAGGATACAGAAAGACCACACAAGCCTACACAAAGTCCATTTGGAGAAGCTTTCCGACTGACTGCCAACCACTGGCATCAGATCACTAGATTTGAATGATCGAACATAATTTCAGATGATTCCAGATGATAGCAAACCACCTCCAGTGACAGATCATCCCAGCTGAAGATCGAAAAACTGAACACATTTTCTACAGCCAACTCCCTGACTTCACAGTCCTTGGTAGTGAATGTTGTTTACACCATATATTAAATCGGGTGTGACTTTACCATTCCTGGTTACAGGGAACTTCTAACATTTCCCCAAATAGGAAGGAAGCCTGCTGACAATAGTTTGATTGGTTCCTAAGGACAACAGGGATCCCTACTTCCTTCATTTGCTAAGCATCATCACCAGGAATTCATGCTGCTTATCAAGTGAGACTGTCACAAAGCTGTTCTTTAAGTTTCTGTCACTTGGGAGTTATGGGTCACGTGATATAGGTGCCCTGGTACACCTGGGATGACCCATCTGGTGACAGGACTGTCCTTACATGTTTTAGTTCTCTGATGTGACCAGTTAGGTGGGATGAGTATGAGCAGGGTTTCCTAAGTGGTTCTAATTCCCTAATGTGATCAGTCTGTTTTAGAAACACCAGTCATCTGGAAGAAGAAAAGGTATGCCCATTTCACGACATAAATTATCTTGAGGTTTAAAAAATAGTGGTAGGAAGGGCTAGAGGGATGGCTCTGTGGTTAAGAGCACTGGTTGCTCTCACAGCGACCCAGGTTCAGTTCCCAGCACCTACATGATGGCTCACAACTGCCTGTAGCTCCAGTTCCCAGTGATCCAACAGGCTCTCCTATAATGCAGCAGGACTCAGTGTTTACATTCAGTGTTTGTGCAAATGCTTGCACATACATGTGGATGCCACAGCACAAGTGTGGAGGTCAGAAGAAACAATAGAGGAGCTAGTTCTCCCCCCTCCACCATGTCAGTTTCAGGCTTCAAACTCATCAGCAAGCACCTTTACCTAAGCCTCCTTGCCAACCTAAAAAAAATTTCAATGTAAGCAATTTGAAAAAACAATGTAATGAGAGATAGCATGCAAAAGGGAAAACAAGAAAGAGAAAAACTAAGAAAGAGCAAAATGAAAATTGCCAATGATTCAAAAATGTAAAAGAAATTATTATGGAGCCATCTGTAAAGTTCACACAGCAGGAGAAAAGTAAACACAGAAACACAGTGTATCAAAACTGAAGCACACACATACAAAAGATGTACACACTCATACACACACACATGCTCACACTGGTGAAGGCACATACACATGCATATAAGAGATGCACGTACACAAACAGACACACACACATGCTCACACAGGCTAAGGTACACACACATGCAAGAGATGTGTACACACATACACACATACACACACCATGTGTACACACACATACTGAGATAGACAAAGGCACACATATATGCATATATGAGAAGTACACACACATGTGTGTACATACATGCTCATACAGGCAAAGGCACGCAAACATGCATACAAGAGATACAACACACGTGTACATACATGCTCATACAGGCAAAGGCATTCACTCATGCATACATGAGAGGCACAACACACACATGTCCACACATGCATAAGAGATGGACACACACATATACACATGCTCATACAGATGAAGGCATGCACAAATGCACATAAGAGATGCTCACAAATATACATGTGCACACACATGCTGACACATGCACACATACACACACATACCTGGTACTTAAAGGGAGAAAAAGAAAACGAAAAGCATCCATTTCTGGGCTTCTAGACACTGCCAGAAAATCAACCATGCTGTAATTAAAATTCCAAAAAGAGAAGGCATTGAGAACGGGATGAAGAAATGGCTGAAAATCAGACGGCCAAAATCCTCTCAGGACTAATAACCAAGTACAAATCAAAGACAGCCATACAACCCCACAAAATGCACACTGCACACGCTCATCAGCCTAGCACAACACAATGAACCCAAAACGCACAGCGTGACAGAGGGTGTGAGGTGTCCAGACCTTCCTAAACAGGGTCTCCCTCTCATCCCATCCCCCTCCAGAAACATTTCCGTTACTTAATTCTCATACATTTGTGTGGACTTCAAGAGTAAAAATGTTAATCATCAAGTGAGTGAATAAATAATACAAGCTAAAATCTCCTGGAATTGCCTGGTTGGTGCCAACCTCTGGACTTAAGACATACACCACTAGGCTAACTGGCCCAGAGAATTTTGAATCCAAATATTAACACTGTACACATACCTGAGGCATAATTACAACTGTCTTACCACATTCTTCCCACAAAAAAAAATAAGTTTCCTAAATTTCGCTTTCAATGTTGTCAACACTTTGTCCAATTTTACTATCAAAATAATGCAGAAACACTTCATCATAATCCTGCCTTTCTGTCTGCATTTCATCCTGTTTCCTTCTAGCACACAGAAATATATTCAGACTGCACATGCCACTTTAAATTTATTTTACATTCACTGTATTACAAACTACAGTGCTAAGTTTCTAATGACCTAAAAATGGCACTTTCATGGCTCCATTATCAACCAATATTCCATCAATATGCAAATTCAGTTATGTACTAATTTTTAAATATTTAAGATGCATTCATGAATTAGTGGCTTTCTTCCTCTTCTGTTAGGTTATAAATTCCATGTGAACTCCCAGATATAAAGCAATTAACCACAAAAGTATGGATTGCCTAACAGATCATATGACTAAGTTTCCAAAGGAGCTATACTTTGTTAACATATAGAACTTATAAATCCTTTATCGAATGTACCAATGTTCACTTGAACTTTAGAATAGAGTTATGAGCTGGGAACAGAAGAGTTGGATCTCCCCAACCAAGAGCACAAGTGGTCATCCAGTGTCACATGGTCAGCACCAAAAAAATACATATACATAATATTAAACAGACTAAGCAGCTTATATTTAGGGGATGTGTGGGGAAGGTATAAATGTAATAACAACTGATGAAAAAAGAGGTCATGATTTTGAAGCAGAGTTGAGTGGAGAGGGCTATATTAATGGAGGCTTTGAAAGGAGGAAATGGAAGGCAGAAATGTTGTAATTATATTATAACCTCAAAAATAAAATTTAAAAATGGCATACCTATGACTGGGCACTGAGGAGATGGCTCTACTAGTAAGGTGTGTGCTGCACAAGCATGAGGGCCTCAGTGTGGGTCCAGCACCCATGTGTACATACAACCCAAGGGAAAGCACATCCCTTCCTCCTGTGCTGCGGGGCATGGGGGACAGGTGAACTCCTGTAGCTTCCTGCCCAGCTAGTCTAGCCAAACCACCAGCTCCAGGTTCATTGACAACCCAGCCTCAAAACACAAGAGTGATGGATGAATGAGGAAGGCACCCAGTGTCAACCTCTAAACTCACATGCACACATGTATACATACCAACAAATACAGAGAGCTTATATACACTGGTCCACACACTAAATGAACAGGTTTTAAGGCAGTTTTCTTTATGGCTTCAAAACACAGGTCCCTCCTCATAATCACATAGTGTCTGTCTGTCTGTCTGTCTGTCTGTCTGTCTGTCTGTCTCTCCCTCCCCCCACACACACACAGAAATACCAACACCTTCACTCATCTGGATGGTCCAAGCCAATACTCCTCATGCCTATCCTGTCTCTCTCTTGTGTCATTATCACATACACAAACTAGCGTTATCACATACATAAACTAGCTTTATCACTGAAGGGTCTTACTGTAATATACATTTTTCACTGTCTTGCTAATGATAACTAAGAATACATTATGTAGATCTACAATGCAAACATATTCCTTGATAATTCCCCTATTGGCAGACATGAACTGTGTGCTCAGTTATCTGTTAATATAAACAGAAACCCTTCTATACTGAATATGTTTCTATGGGCTCAATTCCAAAGAATGGAAGTGCTAAGTCAACTGGCATATGTATTTTTAATTTTTATAGCTAGTGTCATATCACCTTCCAAAGGGTTTGACTAGTCCACATTTCCAAAAGTAAAATATAAAAATAACCTCCCTCGTCAGTTTCTGCCTCCAGAACATTGCTGTCCCTCCTCTTTCCCCTCCACCCTCTGTCCCAGCAGTTCACACCATTCACTAGTGAGCAGGATGTGTTTACATCTTTTCTTGTTGCTGGACTCTCAGTGCCTTTGCTCTATTTCCTCTACTGCTGCTTTCTTTCTATCAATATACAAGCAACTACGAAACACAACAGATATCAGATCTGTCTTTTCTCCACATCAAAAGTATTTTTGCCATACACTATATTTCTTACTCAAAAGTTAAGCTCAACACAAATATCTTTCTTTACTCACAGCCTGCTCACCAGAGTGGCTAAG
Source organism: Mastomys coucha (assembly GCF_008632895.1). Lineage (NCBI taxonomy): Eukaryota > Metazoa > Chordata > Mammalia > Rodentia > Muridae > Mastomys > Mastomys coucha. Next base: position 141,532,085 of record NW_022196903.1, on the reverse strand, counting down.
GACTCTCACAAGAAACGTACATGTGATTGTGCATTTAGCATATTGTTTTTATTAAGTCTCTCTGTGTGGAAATAATGTGCTATATAAGATACCAATCCAATCTGACTTTCTCCCAAATCTAAAGCTGGTCCAGGCGGAGAGTGAGTGAATGAATGGGTAGGTGGGTAGATGAGTGTGTGTGGGTCTATGTGTGTGGTATGAGTCTGTGTGTGTCTGTGGTATGTGTGTGTGTCTATGTGTAAGTGTGTGTCTGTGTGGTGATTCTCTCAAACTGAGTCTCCACATATATATGTTCCTGCTCTATACAGATGGTATCTGTTTTAAGACTCTTTGTCTGGTCCCCTACTTCACTCTCTTCAAAGCTATGCTGGTTAGATTTTTGTCAGAAAACTCAGGTCATCTAGGAAGACAGAAAAAGAACTGAGACAATGCCTGCATCGGACTACCCTGTCCTCATGCCGTAAGGCATTTTCTTGAGTAATGCTTGATGTGGGAGGGTCCAGTCCATGGTGGTGACACTACCCCAGGGCAGGTTTCCTGGGTTCTCTAACAAAAGTAGCAGAGAAAGCTATGGGGAGGAAGCCAGGGAGTAGCACTCCTCCATGGCCTCTGCTTCAATTCCTGCCTCCATGCTCCTGACCATAAATATTCTAATTTTACATAGCCACTCAGAGAATCTATATTTTATATACTTATATATTTACTTATACATTACATTATTAATACATATAATTTCATATCTTATATAAAATTAAATATAAAAACCTTCCCATAAATGTACCTTTATATTCAGATATAAAATACACAAAATGAGAACAAAGGCAACAGCTAGAAAAATAATTTATTTCTATGAATCATGTAATAGAATAAAAGTACATAAGAAATTTAATGAGTCATTTCCAATAACAATGTTTTACAAGTCACTGGAAATAACCATTCTTTGCCTAGAGAGAAGAATCTCTTTTGGTTATAGTGAAATTCACATCTGAAAGCAATTCCTCTTGGCAGTATCACGGAAGCAGGTGCCAGTACCAATCACAAGAGAGCATTTTCATTACTGTCATATTTACAATATAACCACTGCCATTGTTAATTACATTGTATTGATATTGATTAGTAAAATATATGAATCAATCAAAGTCTCTTGACTTATGTACTTCTAGCATCTGAGTGTGACATCAGCTCCATAAATATCGACAGATGTCAAAAAAATCCTGCATTAACTAGAGATGTAGGTCAGCGAGGAGTGGTTGCTTAGCAACTTTGCGTGCACAATGCCCACAGTTCATCCTCAGACCAGAAAACAAAAAAGGGAAGAAAAGCAAGAAGGTGAAAAGAGGAAGGGAAGAAGAAAGTGAGGAAGGAAGGAGGGAGGGAGGAGGAGGAAGGGAGAAGAGATCAATTCCAACCTGGAATCTAAAAACATCTAAAAGATTTGGGTCCAAAATCCAAAGACTAGACTAGAATAGAAATGTTTTAAGTTGGATACATATTTTCATGACCACCTACTCTACCCCAAAACTGCATAACTAAATTACCAGACCTAAATGTCATACAAACAAGCTTGTACCCACTTTGTAAATGCTTTTAAATTAAGAAGGACAGAGTGTACTCACAAGGTGAGTTTTGCAGACAGATGATGGTGACAATGGAATATCAGCATCTGATACCATGGTATCAACATGATATCTGTGAACTTCAAAATCTGAAACCATCAACTTATACCATGGATATTTTATCACAATCTTTACAGAGAAAGATGGCAGGAAGAGCTGAGCCTTAAGTACCTGGTGTAGGCCTCGGTGAGCTCATGGTCTCCTAGTTCATGGTAAGACTCTGGCATGGAGGAGCATGCCAGAGAGGACCTATGGCAAAGGCCCTCTGTAATGTCAGCTCACAGAGGCCCCTTCCATGTACCCTTCACTATAACAAGATGGAAATGGGATATAAGAATGGAAAATGAACAGAAATGCAGTTTTCTCCCTTCCAAACCTGAAAGGGATCTCTGAGCATACGAGTTTGACAATTAGATCAAATCCTCCTTTAAAACAAAATGAATAAAACAGTGACCTTACTCCCCATATGAACTAGCCTTGTAAATAAATGCCTGAGGGACTGCCACAACTGGCAAAAAACTGTGGCATGAGGTACAACGCCCTGTTGAAGCATCCTCACTCTGGAGACACTGTGATGCCGGGTAGCGTCTCTTACCCACAGGGGATGTGCTAACATTCCTGACTACTCTTCAGAAACTTTTCACCATAGGGGTAACCATAAAGGCAGAAGCATTATGTCAGCAAATTAAAAGGCTTACTGTGCAAGTCCATGCATCCAACTGTCATACAGCCCAAAGTAACCCACACAACATAGGACCCTGGAAGTCATGGAACGAGGGTAAAAAGACAGCCAAGACTCACCATAAAGGAAATAAGAAAAAGAATGTTCTAGGACATGGCAGTGCTTTTTACAAGGCAAGTTTATCACAATTCAACAAGATAGCTTCACCAGGTCAGTGCATTTTATGACTTATTAAAGAGTATGCTAGTACTTGAAAACTAGGGTGTGCAGAAAGGGGAGAACTGCATTAATCTTTTCACACCAGAATTACACACTGAGCAGCTGACTGGGGCAAACACTGGATGGCCACATGGCAACAAAGCATAGGCCACCATGTGGAGCTTGAAGTTTGAAGTTGAATCTTATGTAAACCACAGTGTCTAGAATGACTACAGTGCCTTGTGCTGTTCTCATCCTGAACATCTGTTCAGTTCCTCCCCTCGAAGCCTAAGCAATCTAACTCAGCAAACTCCTCATGTTGAGTGCAAGGCAGTCATGATCTGATAGAGATGCTCAACTCCACTCTTTATTTCCAGTCTAGAAAAACCTCCTCTCTTGGATTTGTGTTTCCAAGAAGATAACTATTAAAAAACTTAAAAGTGTTTTAAACAAAGTCCTTTATTTTAAAAAATCAAAATACTGTGAATTTTAGACTATACCTGTGATTTTGAAAATCTGAAAAGAAATTGCAATAGTTTGGGTGATAGTTTGTATATGCTTGGGCCAGGGAGTGGCTCTATTAGAAGGTGTGACCTTGTTTGAGTAGGTGTGTCACTGTGGGAGTGAGCATTAATACCCTAGTCATAGTTACCTGGAAGTCAGTCTTCTACTAGCAGCCTTCAGATGAAGATGTAGAACTCTCAGCTCTGCCTGCACCATGCCTGCCTAGATTCTACTATGCTCCCACCTTGATGATAATGGACTGAACCTATGAATCTGTAAGCTAGCTCCAATTAAAAGTTGTCCTTTATAGGACTTGCCTTGGTCATGGTATCTGTTCACAACAGTAAAACCCTAAGACAGTTTGTTTCTCAGACCACCAACTCCCCAGGAGTAAGCAGAGGAATTGTTCAAAGCATACAAGACACTTGTGTGGCTGTTCTATTCTCTGGCTCCTATGACAAGCAAAGACACCAGAATAAATTAACAGGTGTGTGTACAATCCAGGCCCCTAGTGGGCCTCAGAGTCTGCAATTTGAGGGAAACATCAGAAAGTTCCTGAGAAGGTGACCCTTCTCAGGTCACCTCAGTGTCAACCCTCAGTGGGGTTTCTAGTTTATTTCCCACTATCCATATATCAGACCCAATAGGCTACACAGAAAAGAGGTGTAAGAACCACTTAGAGGACCAACAGAGCAAATTTACAACAGAACCTCATCCCTAGGACAGCTTTGGAGCCTGTGCTGTAGTGTATCAACACAGAGATCAGCAACTGAACCACACTGGGACATGCGTGGCTCAGCCTTGACCTCAGAATAAGAGGTCCTGCTTCACAGTGCAAGTGGCACTACCACAGCCAGCATGGTAAAAGTGAGTGCACAGCACTGCTCTTTTAAAGATCATGTCCCTTTGCCTGCTGCTGGACATAGAAAAATCAATCTCAAACCAACCAGGAATCTTCCTCCCTGCTGGCCAGCCTCTCACAGTACAGAAGTACTATGCAGGCTGTTGGGGATGGGTGGGGACACACTGACATTCTTACCCAGCAGTCAGATCCTACGTGCTACAAGAAGCCAACTGTGCTTACCAGATGGAACAGTGGCACAATACTTAGGGAAATGGTTGTTTTCTGACTGGGTTTGAGGTCTGCTCTGTAGGAAGGGATTTCAAGTATGGTATTATAAACCTACTCAAAAGCCAAGGAGCATGTGGTGGTCTGAATGAGAACAGCCCCATGGGCTCACATAGTTGAATATTTCAATCCCAGTTGGTGAAACTGTTAGGGAAGGATTAAGAGGTGTGGCCTTGGAGTTCTGGTACTGGGGGTGGACCTCAAGGCTTAAAAAGCCCATGCCAGGCTCAGTCACACTACCAGAGCAGTCATGCTGCTGCCAGAGGATGAGGATGTAAGTTTTCAGCTATTGCTCCAGCACCATGGTTACCTGCAAAAGTCCATGCTTCCTGGCAATGATGGTCCCTCTGAAACTGTGAGGAAGCTCCTAATTAAATGCTTCCTCTCATATAAGTTTCTTGGCTGTGGTACCTCTTCAGATCCACAGTAATTAAGGCAGATGGTAAGGTCAGCTTTGGGGCCTGTGCTGCAGTGTATCAACACAGAGATCAACAACTGAACCACACTGGAACAATCTCTAGAGTAGAACCTGCTATTGCTATTTTGCTAAATTGTCAGATTGTTAAATTGCCTTCTAAACATTCATGGTTATACTCACAGGCCCCAGCCACTTTCATCCTTGGTCAGGGAAGCTTCTTTTTGCAGTGGACATCAGTCAATGGGAAGATGAATAACAGACCAAAGTACTGAGAATAAGATATGGAGTAAGGGTTGAGCCTACATGGGACATCTTTACCATTGCCCCCACCCCCATTCCCAAAACAGCACGCCTCGCACACATACTGTTGGCAGCTGGTATCTACTCCTATGAGAACCTCAGCTGTGATGCTCTGCACACTTATTCAGTGGACAATTTGTTTCTCAGCTGTTGGGATGTAGGAACTGTCCATGAACCGAGGACCTCAACCTTCCTTAGAAACACAATTCAAAACTTCGACTTCCTAAGTTTGTAGGTTGACTTTTTATTTTGTTTCCTGCTTCTCCTTGGCAAAAGTACCTGAACCCCCAGGGTCAGTACAGCAGTGTTCACAGCATCCAGAATATGGAAACAACATAAGTGTGCACCAATGGCAAAGAAGATGTGGGAGTGATGGATGGATGGAAATAGGAGTATTATCACATTGAGTGGTGGATGACAATGAGGCAGTTCAGCACATGAAGGAGCCAAAGCCAAGCTCAATGATCTGAATTCAACCCCTGGAACCCACATGGTGGAAGAAAGAATCAACAATTTCCACAAGTTGTCCTCTGATATCACGGGAAGTCTTCTGTTGTCCTCTGGAGTCAACAAGCAGCAGTAGCTTCACACTGAGAAGGTCATCAGCAAATGTCAGATCACACCATGTCAAGACAGGCCAGGAGCCCGACTTCCCAGGCTCAGTCTTCTCAGGGTGCTACAGTCCCAGGAGCCCGACTTCCCAGGCTCTCAGTCTTTCTGGGCTGCTACAGTCCCATATCTAGTGCACACTGTCCTTTTAGTTTTTTTAAGCTTAATTCCTACTAAAGAGCTGTAAAGAAAGAGAGGAGTAAGGAGGCAAAGTTTTAGCAGGTACACATATGCCCCAGGTAACTAACAGAAAATCCTGGGTCAAAAGTGTTTCAACAACAAATATGGAATCAGCATCTCCTGGAAGAATAAGCATGCCACCGTGCAGGGTTGAGCCTCAGCCCTTTCCTCTGATTCCCTTGAATCTGATCCCACCTGTAGCTACATACAAAAGCCAGAGGCAAAGTCAGAGATGTTTTGAGGCAGTGACCCACCTATCCCTAAACTCACATCTCAAGCAAAGAAGGTATCAGGTATTTCCTACAAGTTGGAACAAGAAACACTTTCTATAGTCCACATAAAGGAGGGCTAGATTCCTGAAGCAGAATCTACTAAGTACAAGAAGAGCTGACACGAAACATGAAGTAACAGCAGCCAACACAGACCCCTTGTCTGCTATTTTCACAGCTTGAGAACCTTTACAAATTACATTCAAGAGGTTGAATGAAACAAAGGCCACAAAATTTTCTTTTTCAGAAACCAAAGGATAACCTTAGAGGCTATTAGCACTGGTCTGTAAGTCTAGTAAGGTGGGCTGGACTCCTCCACTTGCTCTCATCTATGTCACAGAAATGAAATGCATCTGGGTGTTTCTACATTTACTTATACCATTTATACTCTCTAGCCTTGTTTTCATAGTGACAGGATGGTGAGCGGTAGGAAGAGCACTGGCCATGGAATGGAGGCTTGGGGCTTCAGCTCCAGCTCTCCCTCCCGTAAAGTATTGTCGCTGCAGCTGTCCCATAGTCATCCACAACTCAAGCTTCCTCTCAGTTGAGGATCTTATTTCTGGCTAACTCCTAATTAGAAATAATGCACATTAGTTAACTGGAGATTTATGGAGACTATTTAAAGCAGTAACTCTGGGCAAGCCAAGCCCCCAAAACTCTTCCCAGATTATGGTGACACATGAAGCTTTTTCCTGCAGAACTCAGTTTCACAAAACTTTCGCTGTGGCCAGAAATGTAAATAGCATGATGTTAAAACTTCTAAAATAACTGAAGAATTTAATTCAATTTCTCTTTAAGCCCATATTCATTATTGAAATGCTGCAACGTACCTACACGCACAGACCCTCTCTGTTGGACAGAGGAATGGAAAATGCCAGGAACTGAACCGCTCTGCAACTCAATTAAACAGGCGATCTCTAACCACGAAGCCCAACCAAGGAAGACGACGATGGAAAGGAACAGCAAAAAGCTGGGACTCAAGTCACAACCAGAAATGGAAATCTCTATAGTGTGAGCAATGGGGGTGTCTTCCCAAGCCAGCCTACAGGTCTAGAGAATTAAATCTCCATGTCTTGCTGAATTCCTCTTAATGGTTGTTGACTTAGGCAAAATGCATAGAAGTAATTTCCACAACCAGGCTGTTGACAGTGAGAACAGGAGGAATGTGGGATGGACAGACTTTGGCAGAGCAGTCACAAAACCCTCTGGGATGACACTGGATAAAGCACAGTGGCTTTAGCAACCATGTTTTGACCTGGAGTTGGTTCTTCTCAAAATTATTAATAATGAAAAATACTTACACAGGATACAAAGATTGCCAGGAAAAAAAAAATGCACTCCTTTGAAAAAAGTTTTTAAAACAACAAGCTACCCACAAAAACCACATGGACAAAAAATGAAAAAAACCTGGTCACTGATCTGAGGAGTGTGCAAGCTCCCCGCAAAACAAAACAACTGCAGCTGGGACTATTCCTCACACTAGCAGATCCTGTGCTGAAACACCTGACAGGCAGTTCCCAAGAAGCAGACCAAGTATACTCATCGTAGGTGAGCGGTTCAAGACAAGTGATTTCTACAATGAGAACTTCAAGTTTCAAGGGGCTACCTGTTTCTACAAACTCGACTTCCATCCACAGTGGGATGGACAGAAAATATGGCCCTTGGACAAAGTGAAGTCCATTCAACTGCACAGAGTGAGTCATGGACGCAGATACTGTCAGTTCAGAAAGACAGACAAGGCGTCTCATCTTCCCTGTAGACTCTAGACTAGAAATTGCACGCATACATACAATGCATACTGTGTATGTGTACATGAAATTATCTGAAGGAAGGAGAGAGTGAGGAGGTAATGGAATGCATGCGAGAGGCAAGCAGAAGGTGGAAGGGGAAGAAAGGCAACTAGCAAAAGTAGGGAGGAGGATAAGAGGGAAGTGAGGGAGGGTTCAAACAGTGTGTGTGTGTGTGTGTGTGTGTGTGTGTGTGTGTGTGTGTGTGTGTATGCACGTGCACACACACATGTACACTGCCCTGGAGCAAAAGGAAGGGATATGTTCACGTCCATAGGGAAGATGGAGGCCAAGCCTTGTGGCACTGAACTGATACTTGTGTACTAGTGCCATTCCTGAAGATCTGTCAGGCAATGCAGACCTGCCACTCTCCCTTAGACCTAAAGAGCTCTGCCAATCAACCAGCAACTTCAGCAAGTCTTCAGCAGTCATCGCCACAGGTGCTGAGAGACCCACTCAGCCACCCACACCTGAGATAATCTTTTCTTGCTGTGAGAATCACAACCACAACTCCAATACAAAAAGCCCACAGGAAATGTGCTCCATACCTTTAAGAAAGAAAAATAGAGATGTGGAAGAGCTGAAAGGTTTACATGAAACTGTCTGGGAACTGAAGCAAAGCCCCACGGTGGGACTGACATCAGACAGAGGCACATCATGAAGAGATAATCAGCAACAGTGACTACTCGGTAATATGGAGAAAATACACCGTGAGCACAGAGCAAATTCAAGTAGCCTGAAGTATGTGTGACTGAGGGCCTTTCCAAAAATGCAAAAATACAGAATGAAAAAATCCAAGAAATGCAAGATCCAAAAGGCTAGAGACTGCAACATAAACACAAAATAGTGCAGTGTGTATCACAGACTAAATATACACCATAGGACATTTCTAAAAATCGAGAAAAGGGATATATTACATACCAGAGAATTAAAGTAGGAATAAAAGCAGACTTCTTACCAAAACCCTCGTAAGCCAAAAGCCAATGCAAAGGTGATATGCTCCCATGTGGTGGTTCATCTTGAGTCGGCTGAGTTGGGAAACGCCAAGATTACTAATGCACTGCTAAGATAGGGGAGCCACACCCTGGCTCACAAGTACAGGCATTTGTTCTTTGGTTCCTATCCATCAAGAGGCACTCCACGATGAGTTCCTGCCACTGCGACCACATGCCTCACCTGACTCCCACAGCAATGGTGCACACCACACACACACTGAAACCAGCCAGAACAGAACCTTCCTCCCCCAGCTGCTCTCTGGGTATTTGTCACAGTGACTGAGGCCCACTAATAATTAGGGGCTGGGAGGATAAATGGCAGTGTAGAATTCTTGAGGGAAATATCTTCAATCAGACAAACAAAATGGGAAGAATTATCCACCACAAGATCTGCACTTAGCATACAGACATTTCTCCAGAAAGAGGAAAAGTAAAACCAGAAATGCCGCCCTCACAAACAGAACTCACAGAACTAGGAATGCCAGCACTGGCAAACATGAACATTTTAGATGTAACTGGATTTATAGGGAAAAAGTAAAAATGCACTATTGACTCACAGAATATAATGTTTAAAGATTACAGAACAGCACCAATGCCACAAAAAGATGAAATGACAGTATTTTAGAAAGTAATTTTACTATATGTTAAACATAGACAGTATAGGTTTAAATGCATACTTTAGACTCTTTTGTCAGTTAAATAATAATTAGCAAAGATCTAAGTCAGCCAGACCACCACAGGCGTAAGATGAAATTATTTTTTTAAACTTTTATTGCATGATTTCAATTTATCTGAATTTGTTAACATTTAAGAACATATTTTAAGTAAATAGAATTAAATCACATTCTTGTTTCCCTTTTGTACCCCCACTACTCCCAGAGACCCCCCCTTCAATACTTACAAAAATAAAATGAAATTATTGAGGAAGAAAATAAAAACACAAACCCACTCTAAGTCAGGAAACAATGCAGAATGGCAAACAAAAGAGCAACTAGTAAACTGATATTTGAATTCAACCAGGGTGCTAACTGCATGGAATACAAACAGTCTGAACACCTGAATTTGATGTGGTGCTGCATGCACTTAACACGGTCAGCATTTTATAAAAGAAAGGGGAATGAGATTAAAAGCTAAAGAGGTAACACCAGGCAAGCACTCCTCAAGAGAAAGATGCGGTAGTACACAAGTATTAGATTAATTAGACTTTAGGTTGAAGAACGTTACTGGAAAGAGGTTAATCAGGAAGACAATATCAACATCAACTTCTGTGCACCTAACAACACACTTCAGAACACATAAAACACTGAGAGGCAGAGATGACAAGATGTGTAAGTCAGCAGCCATAAGTAGAGGTAAATACTTAATAGTCAACTAAACATGAAGGGAAAATATTTACAAAAAAATATCAACAATATTATAAATACCTTGATATAATCTACATTCCTTCAGAGTAGGCTCTACCCAACAAGGTCAGATTAGGCCTTCAAATACATACAGTGTTCAAAGCCAAGATGATATTCTGAGCCACACAAGTCTCAATTTGATTTAGAAAGCTGACATCATACAAAAAGTCCTTACTACCCACAGCCAGGATACATTAAAAATCAATAAAGATGGAATCTGGCAAGTTCTCAAGTAACTTAAAATAAAGAACATAACATATTTCTGTGTAACTTGTAAATGTAAGGAAGGAGATTCTGCAGTGAACAAACTAAAATGGAAGAGTAAGTTGTAGATGGCGAGTAGTGGACTGCTTTGAAGCAAAATACTAGTATACTAATGCTGTGTGCTTTACTTGGAAGATAATAAAGGATCCAATGAACCATCTGAGAACTCTACTCATGAAGTATGAGAATGCAGAACAAACTAAACCCAGAAGTCAGAGACTCTAGACAAGGAAAAGGGAGATGGGCGGGGAGGAGAGAAACAGACAGAAAGACAGAGAATGACTACAGAGATTGTCTCACATGAACGAGAGATCTGAGAAGTCCTTGGATTTGTAGTCAGAACACTAAAGACCAGGGAGAGATGTAGTACAGGCCTGACAGTCAGTATGATTCTGAGTCCAAGGCACTGTTGTGCCTTCTGGTAGCAATGTTCCTCTCTCTGGAACTCAGACCCCTAGATCAGTAAGGAAAAGATTATTGGAACAGGAAACAGAAGCCTTCCTAAAGTCACTAAAATAATAGCCAAGCTCATTTCCATTTTTAATTCTTGGATCCTGTGAATACTCACAAGGGGAGGAACAGTACCACACACTACTTACTGACAGAAAGTAGAGGCGGATTCCTGGGGAATTCTGCTTGGGCCCTTCAGGGTGCAACTACCAACCCGGTATTGTAACTGAGTCTTCAACAGACCATGCTAACATTCTACCAAGCCATCTGACTTTAAATGCCATGGAAAATGGTAATGTCAGTGAACCCATAAGCTTGGGGCCACTGCCATACTCCTGTAGTCTTGAGTTCCTTGACCAGATTTATCATGAAACAGGTTCAATGACCGGAAGCAAATCTTGTGTAGAACATTAAGAAGTGGTTCAGGAATTCTGTGACACATAGGCAGTAGTTTCCACAAAACTGCATATAGGAAGGAACATGCATGTCAACATCCTCCTGATAAGAACAAAAGTCTGCCCTTTCCATTAACACAGGTGGACCAATAGAATCAACCTGCCACTGGGGAGCTGGCTGATCATCCTAGGGAATGGCACTATATCAGCACCTTCATATCAGTGGATCCTGCTGGCAAACTGTACATTAAGAAGTGGCCACATGCAAATCAGCCTTAATGAGTACAAATCCACAGTGCTCCTTAGTGAGTGGAAATCCATAGGGCTAAAACATCCCTAGCAGCCATCTCTTTTAAGGATGACTGAGTTAGCCAGAAGCCACTGAAGCACTGTGGGTACAGAGGAGGGGGTGGGCTCATACCACGTATAGATCCTCCCCTAAAAGGAGGGCAGACCAGAAAACAGGCTGTCCTGCCACATAACCACTAATCCCCTCTGCTGACATCACCCCCTTGTGAACAAGAACATGGGGCACAAATATCTTGAGGATGTTTTGCCCATTCAGACATGTCTGTTCATATACGTCTGTCCCAGGCTCCTTTCATCAGTTTTCTAATCCTGTTCTCCATATACTACAGACCACCTAGCCAAACACTGGCCACAACTCATAAATCAGTGTGTAAACACATACCAGCACTTTTCCTTCAAGGCAAAGTGAGTAACTAGCACACCCCACAGTTCTGCTTCTGGGACCACTACCCAGAAGTGTCCAAAAGACGCTATGTGCTACAGATAACCTTATTGGGGCAGTGCCTGAATATTACACATACCAGGCCTTAGTTTTTATTTCCTTTGTCAAAGGATGTTAGAAAACTTCCCATAAGGCTGTAGATGCAAGCATCAGGGAGCCAGTACAGCAAAGTGGGGGCGGGGGGATTTGGAGCACTTCCTGGAACATACTTGCACCTGGATGGTCTGATCACAAGTACACGGTGTGTGTGTGTGTGTGTGTGTGTGTGTGTCCCCTGACACAAGAGAGCTGAGGAGGACCTGGTGGCAATCGCTGGTCATACAGCCTCAGGTCCTTAGTAATGATGCTCATCTAGTGCCTCTTGAAGTGAGATGCTGCTTTGGATGTACGTTCTTCTCTGGGGCTTTATCAACGCAAAGCTCAGTCGTCTGGTCTAAACAATTAGTGACTTCCACAGATTAAGAGTCCAAAACAGGACTCTGCCAACTACTGCACTTAAGCATTCTAAAACTGGAGAGATAAACACAGGATGAGTTCGGTGAGCCATGAGCTCCATTAGAAACAACTAGAGTCAAACATAAAGACATTTTGAGTCTCAAACTATCAGAGTCCAGTAGTTCCCCACAGGTATAATTATGAGCTTATATAGTGCACAGCTTCCCTTACAAGGCTAGGGGTGAAACTGAAAGTATAAATTTTGACAGCTGTATAAAGGATATGTCTAACTGGAACCCCGCCTACCTCTCATTTGTGAGTTTAGCTTTGCAAGTTGCTCAGGTCTGGAACTGATGGAGGCCTGTGACATACTATCTTTTATCATTCTGCCTTAGATTTTATCTTACCCTAACCTTTCTGCTTATGAAGATCAATTCTTAGTTTCACTTATGGGAACACAATAATCAATAAGCCCTAGGTTTGCAGAAGCCAGGCTGGTCTGTTTGGTTCTGCTGCATATCCTGGTAACTCTGCCCATCTCATCCTTAGAAACTGAGTGCTTGGGTTCAGTTTCCCCAATTCAGTGGCTGCAATTCCCACTGTAAGTTCTGCCCTTCGAGTACAGAACCCAGAGTTCTTCCAGGATGCCAGGGCTCCTCTAAAGATGTATCCCAGCAATTTTGGTAAGTAAGTCTCTTCTTAAGGAAGAATCTCATGTAGCCCAGGCTGGCCTTTAACTCCCTCTATAGCCTAGGATGGCTGAACTTTTGATCCTCCTAGCACTGAGAGACAGGTATGCTCTACCACTCCCAACCTCAGTGAGTAACCTTAAATGGCACACAAGCTCACTTTCCAGTCTCCCTAAGCCTACAGATCCCAACTTGGCCACCAGATCATACAGGTCCAGCATTCCCAACCTGCTCTCTCAACTGCACTTAGGACCATGTTTGGGATGAAGTACCATAATTTTTCATAAGTCCCCAAACTGAAGAACTGCAAAATACTGGTTTAATGTAGCCACATCAATGAATTCAGTCTGACCTAACTTTCTTTCCACTGTCAGGTTATACCATGGCTATTGATTCCATCGTGCATGCCTACGATTTCTGTGTCAATGATGAAATTCACACAATTCTTTCAGAACACAGCATGTCCTCACAGGGAATGCTTTATGTTTCACCTTCATGGGCTGACTGAGGCTTCTAGCCAACCACCTATAGAAATAGAGTGAGTAGCAGGCATGCCTATTGTGGTTCCCTTAAGGGTACACAAACTAATTTCTCAGGAAGGACATGGAGTGGTCATTCATCTCAATTCAGAGTATGTTCCTATCCCGCATCAGGGCTTTGTCCTATCTCCTGGTTCCAACTTTCAGATGTTGTCAAATATATTTGGGGTAGTGTGCCCCTAGATGACAATCCAACTGCCCAGACCCCATTCCTTCACAATCAGTACTCTTACTTAAACTTAAACTTCTCTCACCTTCCTGACTATGATGTCCTGGAAGATCCGAGGGAGCAGCACTAAGAACCAAACCCTAAGTGAACATGCCACAAACCCTGCGGATTTCAACTACACATCTCCACACATCTTCAGTTTCCGGCTTTTGAATTTTCAGACTGAGAATTCTCAGACCCTACTTTATGCACCTATCAAAGGTCTGACCTGCTAATAGTGTCTCTTTAAAAGAAAACAGACTTGTTCACCAAGAGAAACACATAAAGTACTTGCCTGCTCACATTTTTCCAAGATGATATAAAACTTACTCTAACCACTAATTTTCATTTCCCTTGAATTAAAAATACCAGAATCCTCAGCACATACTTTTCATGTGATTCTGACCTTAACATGAATCACCTATAATTTTTTTACCTCCACACCTAGTAATTGAGCACCAATTCTAATAAAGCTTCTATCATATATAAACTAAACTAATCCAGTAAAACACAATTCTCTCATATGTTACATTAAAAAGTCCTTTTCAGAAACACACCTTCATGCCTTAACTCTGACAACTCAAAATCCAAAAGCAGTAGCTGGGCGTGGTCTTCATCATCACCTTGGTGAACCAAGCTTTCCCACAGGGAAGCCAGGTGCTCCCATAGAGCTGTTCATGTGCTATAAGGTCAGCAGTGTCCTATAGGAGTGCCAGCTGGCCCTGCTTCTCTACTGAGTCAATTGATGTAATTAAATGTAAGCAATGTTACTTCCTGGGAGACAGGAATGACACTCATTTTTATTTGCTCGAGTTCCTGCCCTTGTGTATAAATTCCTTAAATTGTGTGTAAATCTTTAGTTGGTATTTTATATTTTATACTGGACCTTAAATAACTATACCAGCCAAAAGAGGAGCACTGCCATAGTAACCAACAAGTGAAAACCTAGCCCCAAACTACACATGACTGAAGGAACCAGAAGGACACACCCTGGGCCTACCTAACAAGGATGTGGAACTCTCAGCCTGCATGGCCCTACTTCCCAGGAGCTCTGTAAATAAGGAAAAGAATATGAGCACAGGTCAATGTGAAATGAAAGCCTATCTTTTTATTACATCTGCAAACCATTCGGTCTTCCTCAGTTATAAAGACGATACAGACTAAACCACACAAAAGGTCACAGACAAGCACACTGGACACAGCCATCATATCAAGGGTCTATAGACAGGAATTCCTTCTGCAACAATATACCTGTATATGCTCAATTATGACACTCAGATACTATTATAACACAGTAACATTCTATCAAATTGGAAAAAAATCAGTTACCTCCAGCAACTAAAACATGAAAATATACAATAACACATCTAGATATTTTCACCCAACCAAGGGAGAAATGGGCTCTGGCTGTCTTTACTAGGGAATTCCTTATGCAGAAAACTCAATTTCCCTTAACCAATATGTTCAGGCATAGGAAACAATTCAATAAATGGCTTGTTTTGTTTTCAACTTTCCCTTTGAGCAAAATGACTGGCAATCCCGCTGTAATTCACAAACCTAAAACTGTAGTAACAACTGTGTAAGCAAACATGCCTACACAGAAACAGTGTCACATACCAGTTACTGACAGTCTTGAAGAGGACAGTGTTTCTTACAGTAAGCAACACTGCTTCCCCACCTCCCCACTGGCAACACTCGTGACGTGGACACAGAGTTTATGACAGCGAACAGTGTGTCTGCCCCACCTCACCAGATCTACTTCCTACTCCACTTGAGTCTTTCCACATTTAGAGACCCCTCACTGCTCTGCAGCACCCTGCTAAGGAGGGAGCTGATTCCAGGCTTTAGCACAACTGCCAGTCAACAATTTCATGACTCGGCACCAATCCAAGGCTTGCAATAACCCAGAAAGTTTATGTCCAAAATACACCACTGACAGTCAGAACACGGGCTCTGACACTGTGGGTCCTCCTTCCCTCACGCTGTTCTCCCCAGCACTCATGACCTGAGAAAACAGCTGGAATCCAGCAGCCTGGGATGCACCCAGGAACTCTTCCAAAGGCTCATTCTCAGAAGCTGCCATTCTTGACCTGCCCAGCTGCTCCCTAGAAATGCTGCTCCTGTGCTCACCTGCATTTGATCTCACTCAGGTTGCCAAGACAGTAACCTTTCCCTAGAATGGCCTCTGTCGAAAACAACCAGGGCCACCTTTTTAAAACCCAGCAGCCAGAGGTGGTAGTGACAGCTACATGCACACATACCTATCTAACATTACATGCACACATACCTAGCTAATACATACATGCACACATACCTAGCTAGCATATAAAGGTTAGAACTGGAAGAGTAGCATGCCTACAAATTATTCTTAAAAGATCTAACACTTTTCGGGAAAACCTAAAAGGCCAAGTATGTTCATAAAACTGTATGCTTGCTCCAAGTCTTGTGTGCATGTGCACTCTAGATAAAGACCTGAGACTTAGCCACTGGCTCTGCACAAGTGGCAAACGAAGACTAAGGCAGTTACAGTCTGCTCACATGAGCATTGCAACCCTGCGCCATCACTCAGAGATCCTTGGCAAAGATTAGATGCATTAGCTCTGCGCATCAATGGAAATAATTGTGTGTGGCTGGTAATCTAAACAGACTTCAGTGGCTGCACATGAAGACACAGAGCTTCCATGATATATCAAGAACAAGACCATTATACAAACAAACAGCAACAAGACCAAATCCCAAGAAAGAGAAATGAGCAAACACTCAGAGAGAGCACATAATATATTTTTACATGTCAAGTTTTCAAAAAAAAAAAAAAAGCTGAGACAAACAATAATCAACAAAGAGTAGAGTGTGTACAAGTAGATGGAGGGGGAGCAATCAGCAAAAGGACACACCCTGGATTTACTAGAGAATGCCATTAAAACTGGCAACTTGAACATTTTATAGATGCACTATCAAAAAACTCATGGAAATTACATTTTAATAAAGGAGGAAAACAGACTTGAATTTATTTACAATTTACAATTGTACTAACAATGATTTATAACTGAGTGAGTGATTTATAATTGAGGGAATGACAATGATTTATAATTGTACTGACAATGAAATGTGTGTAGAGAATGACATTGCAGCCAAGATACAAAATCGCCCTGGTGATTAAATTACTCAAAATGCAAGACTTCAAAAGAGATTAAAATATAAAGTATTTATAATTTTGCTTAATAAACTTCACAATGAAAAACAATATTGAAAGCACCAAAATGAAAGCAGCAGCCTTCTCAGAATAACAGTAGGGTAATTTTCTACCATAACTAAATAATGATTTCTACAAAGAGACAAAGCAACAACCATTTGTGATTGAACTGTAAAAGTTCTAAACAATCCAGGAGCCAAAGATAATTTCCTCAATCTAATCAAAATGATAAAAAAAAAAAAAAAAAAAAAAAAAAAAAAAAAAAAAAAAAAAAAAAAAAAACTACATGCTTTCTTTAAAGAAAATTACAAATGTCTCTGGAGACTTCTTATTCAGCATAACTAGAAGTCTTAGCAGTGCGATGAGACAATGAAATGCAAACAGTTGGGAACTATAAGATGAAACAGCCTCTATGGATGGAATACATGACTACATACACAATCCCAAGGAGTCTGTAAAAGCCACATGTGCTAACAAGTGAGTTGAACAACACTGTAGGGTTCAAGAACATGTAAACATCAATAGTGATAATAATAACTAGCAATAACAGTACAATAACTAGAAATGAACATGTGCATGGATACCATTTACAGTTGCACCAAATGAGCACACATACAAATGAAACAAAACAGGAGTAAAATTCTTATGCTGAAAGATGAAAAACATTAAGAAAAACCTAAATCCTGCATTAACAGGATCACCTAGCAGATTAAAGACTAAGATGCCAATCTCCCCAAAGGGATGTATAACTTTAATGTACTCCTAACCAAATCCCTACAGTAGAGAAAGTAGGCTGCCTCTAAGAGTTATACAGGAAGAAAAGGGCTACAACATTTGAAACAATTTGAAAAGTAACCAAGCTGGAGAATGAAGCCTTCTGACGTTAAGACACTCTATAAAACTACATTGCAGAGTGGTTTGGACCAAAGGAGAGATGCTCAGGATGATGGAACAGAAGAAAGTCCCAGAAAGAGACAGAGCCGCAAATACACAGTGAATTGCCTTCTCACAAAGTGCCAACGAGAATCCTGCTGAAGGACAGTAAGAAAGGCTCCCTTAAATGCAGCCAAACGCATGCATCTGTAAAGTAAAGGCGCAGAGAAAGCCACATAAAGGAAGAATAACTGACAGCATATCGTACCTAAGTATAATACCTAAAACTAGAAAAGGTCTAGAGAAAAACAGAAATTCTTTGCAAACTTGGACAGTGTACAAATTAATTTAAAAAAAAAAGAAAAAGAAAAAGAACTGATTCAATGGATTTCATCAAAATTGAAGTGTCACTCACACCTTTCACATGTCAGGAAAAGGAGCAAATGACAGACTCAAAAGAAAACACTTGTGGACATGCACACACATTGCACATATATACACTTTACATAGATATAAATTTACATATATACATATATACACAAACACACACTAAAGTTTGTGCCTAGATTGTATAAGACTTTTAATTAGACAATAAAAACTCACAAAACACTTTGGAGAGATGACTCTTGAAAGAACATACAGACAGCAAACAGCAGCACAGGAAAATGTCTCACACGTTAGTTAACTAGAATCTCAAATAAAATCATCTGTGAGAGCCAGGCATGGAGGCACACAGCTATAATCCCAGCCTCAGGAGGTGATGGCAGGATAATCAGGAGTTCAAGGCTAGCTTCAGCTACAGAGCCAGCTGAAGCTGCCACCTGGTCCAGCATCCTACTTCTCATCACTGAATCAAAGAAAATGAGAACTAATCTCTCTAAAGACTTAAATATGATTGTTCCCCAAAAATGCATTTTTGTAACAGCTTCATCCCAAAATAGAAAACTCAGAAACTACCTAAATGTCCACCAACTAGTAAGTGAGCACACTGTGGTCTACGCAGACAGAAGTACCACGTCCCCTTTATAAAGAGACACCAAAAGGATGAACTAGGATGAAAGGATGAAAGGATGAAAGCATTCTGGAGAAAAAAAAGGTAGGAACAAGGGGCTACAAAGCATCTTTCCACTTACACAACTCCAGAGATGAAAAATCAGACAGAGGATGAATCTGTAGCCATCCTAGGTGATCCCAATGGGCAAACTGTGGTGATGTTATATAACCAGGCATACTTGTCAGAGTGCACACAAAGACATACTGAATTCGTTTGTGGAAGGTTTACCCTGAATTAAACTGAAAGAAATGTCCTTCAGAAAAATGTGCATCAACTCTAGTTCAAATAAACTAAACCCAAGTTACTGGAAACAGAATAAAGGAGACACAACCAGAATCGGAACCCTAAAATGTAACATGCACATGAATAGAGTGGCCTTTCAAATGTTTACATTTTACAGGAAATGACAAAATTTAATGATAAGTTATACAGAACCCGTAGCCAGTGGGGCATTGTGATTGTGAACCTTAGAACTTAAACACTTTTCCTCCTTTTTCATTAACAGAAAGATCTCACCACCTTAACTGATTCCCACTTGGCTTGTGTCATACAGAGATTCCCTTCAAAGTTTCCTTTATTAATAAAAATTCTATATTCTTTACGTATCTGATAGTACCTGTTCAATAAAGTGTCCCATTAAGCAAAGTCCTGTCCATTCAAGCTTGAGACAAGCTAATTAATGGCAGGCTCTTTTACACACACACACACACACACACACACTGAGAGAGGGGGGAGAACAAAAGATGTTTCTCTGGGTGATTTTCTTAACAGTTTTCTTTTTTTGTGAAGTATTATGATGATTAATATTTTTCTTAAAAACTCAAAAGTCCTGGACTTTCTCATTTTATGTTTTTCCTTTTGGAGTATGATGTTGCTAGGCAACCAGTTCACATTTCCCAGTCCATTGAAATGCCTCCTAGCCATCCTAGGGAACACCAAACTTCCTCACCCCTCACCAGGCAATTCTCCACACACTAACACCACACAGGGGTACCAAGAAGGTGTAGCGGACCTAGCATCTTCCCTGAGCCATTTATCCCAACAAGTGAGGAACAGATAACCCCCAAAGCAACAGAAGGCAGAGAAGACTACAAGGGCACTTCTCCTCGGTTGCTGTCGCCCTTTCCTGTGAGTACTCTGCAGGCTTTTGCCTTAAATCCTGAGGCGACTGTTGGCCCACCCTGTGACAAGATGGCAATCCTTCAACCACGCAGCATGCAAACATGTTCCATAGACATCCATCGAGCGGGCGGTTTAAGGATTAGGGGCGGACGACGTGTCAATGTCTGCACAGTGGAGGGAGAAGTCGGAATTCGTGGGCGGCCACTGAGGGACCTCAGCTGAGCCCAAAGCCTTCACTTCCCCAGAGCCGAGGGCCAAAATCACGGAGGCCTCACCAGCCCAGAGCCGCCAGAGCAGCTGACAACTCTTGTGCAAAGCTCCCTCCGGCGGAGGCAGCCCCGCAGACGCGGCATCCTGGGGGCGGGGAAAGGTGTGTGACAGACAGAGGCCACGCGCTCCGCCAGGTGCTCGTCCCGGGGTGAGAACCCGAGACGCCACTGTGGGTGTGTCCTGTGAACAGCTCTCCAGGAGAACTCCTTGCGCACACAGAGCGCGTTCCCAGAGTCTGAGACCGGAAGGGGTGCGCCGCTCGGCGCCGGTGGGAACCGCGGCAGGGTCAGTACTTCCGTTCCGCCGGGGCAACTGCGGCGCGGCCAACGAGCGAACTTCCTATGGCTCTCCATACGGGACCACGCAAGTGCAGGTCCCCGCGGGCGAGGGCGGGAGCGGGGTGCCTCCCCGACCCAGGTACGACGAGTCGCCCGGCCGAGGCCTCGCGGTAGCTTGGCCACGTTCCCACCCGCGGCCGAGACCCGGACCCTGACGGCGAGCACCCGATTACCTGCTCCCGCCGCCGCCGCAGTGCTCCCCGCGCTGTTGCGCGTCACACCCGGCTCTCAGACACTTGCTCCGGGACACCGGCTACGCAACCACCCCCCTCCCGGTGACTGCGGGCCCAGGAACCCTCGTTGGGGCAGCCCACGCGCCACCCGGCGTCCAGGACCTCCTCACCGGAAGTTGGTTTCTACCTAGGCCCGCCCAGGCCTGCGCGCGGCGCTCCAGTCATCCGCGGGCTCATCACATGACCCCAAGAGGAGGCCCGCTGAGCCTCATCTGAAGAGAGACCTGACCTGTGAAATGGATTGACCTGATATACACTGGCCTGACCATCCTCAAAAACTGCATCATGCCTTATCTTTTGTCCTGAGCCAAAACAAACTATCCAACAGATATTCCTCCTATCAGAGATTGAGCAGGCTAGGCCACAAGAAGAACCTAGTTGAGTGATTCTCAGGTAATTGGATTCTGCGATAGGTTGGCTTCGACTTAACTCTTTTCCTGACCTCTCTCACAATCTACCTCCTAGTAAAGGGTCTCAATCTCCCTTAGTGACAGGCCCATGAAACCACCTACCAAATCTGAATCCTTCTCTTGTCCAGAACTCGAATCTACCATGAGAAGAGCCTTCTACTCCTTTTGCCTCCTACAAGCAACCAAAATATGAGGACTGAATAAAGCACCTGGCACTATGACATACATGCTCAAAAAATGTTTGATGTGCTGTCTGGTCCTGTTGGCTTAGAAGAACTCTCAAGTTCCTGGATGTGCCTAAGCTGAAAACTTCTCTGGATTTTGAAGATCTGTAGCTCCAGGACTGTAGCACTTGTAATCAACTCTGTCATGGCAGTTCGTTCATATTCTATTAAGAAGAGTTGATTTTTAGCTGATCTACATCCTTATAGCAAAGCCCTCCATCAACACCTTTTCCTGAAGGGAATACACACACACACACACACACACACACACACACACTTGATAGGTTTTTATTTGAAGGGGAGAGTAATTGTGTAGACTGTCATGACTGTTACATGGAAACAGTCAACAGGTAGCACACGTCTCTGATGGTTTTAACATTCACATAATTTTTATTGAATGTATACCATTTACTTGGGACTAGTCAAGTGGTAACAATCTGGGAGTGATCCAGATATATCCAAGATGTTTTACTGCCTAGTGCCCTGATCTCTATTCTTCACACAAAGAGCATCACTGGCAGTTGCTTTTCTCTTCCTTCCACTGAACAAAATTGACTGAACTATCTTTAATCTCTGTACTCAAAGTAGGAAGTATCCACAGGATCTTGACACTCCTCCCCTGAGCTGGGCAGTGAACACCTAATACTGAGACAATCACCTCTTCTGACCTTTTTCCATCCCGCACATTCTTTGCACAAATCAGTCGTATTTCTCTTATAGAAATGTGATGCTTCCTTAGACATGTATACTTCTTTATGACCAATTGATCACCAAGTCAAGGACGACTTCTTATTTGTATAATTCAGCAAGCTGTTTCCCATTTCTCCTTGTACATCTAGTCTAGTAGTCAAGAAAGTGGAAAGGCATTCAATAAGTATTTCTTAAACTGTTAGTCAATATCTGTGTATCACCTTGACTTTTCTCTTTGTGCTTGAAATTTTAATGCCTTTGGGTTTCCATTGAAACATCTGTATGCTTACTCTATCTCACCTGATCCAAAATTCAGTATTACATGGACTTAATAGTGATGGTAGTAACACCAGGAGAACATTCTGTATGCCAATAGCATTAGGGAAAATTGAATAAAAATCTGTTATCTTAATTTGAACAGCATAGGTATATTTACTCTCTTTTCAAATAAGAACACAGACTCAGGAAGGATAATTCAACATTGCTATTGAGCAAGATGGAAAGCCAGATTTACCCAACAGAGTGACCATTTATCCCTATAGCACATTACTCCACTTTCAGATCACTGTTTATCAGGCATCAGAACCTCACCCCAGAAATCCCTCAAAGTAATTTGTATTTTTATCTTTAAATTTTTAACATGCTCACATGTAAGCACCAATCACCAAGGTCAACTTTAAAGTATTATTTCCAACTTCCAAAGGAAATCCCATGCTCCTCAACAGTCATTCCCTTCCTCCATCTCTTCACACATCACATCTGCCCTAGGCAACATTAATCACTTTTTGTCACACTTGCTTCCTTAGGACATGTCTTATCCATACAAAGAGTGACCTTTGTGCCTGGTCTCCTTCACTTAACATAGTACTTTGTGAGTTCACTTACATGAATAAATACTTCTATGAACAGTCTTCTGGAAGCTATATGGTGACACTTACCACTTGGGTAGATATTGGACATAGACTATAATTGTTGAGTCACATGCTAGTTCTACCCTTTAGGAAATATGGTCCTCTTTTACACCATGTTACACTCCCTTCTGCAAGAAGAGAGGTCTTTCATCTCTGCTGTGTCTCACTTCTGCAGCACAAACCTTGATCTTGATTACTCAGCACAGTGCTTCTACAAGTCATCTGACACTGCTCTAGACATTTGTTGTGCATTTGTCTACAGACCTATAAATACCTGAGATGAGAAGAGTGGCCCCCACACTCAAGAAGAGCAAATATAGAGAAAAATGCAATCAAATCAGAAATGAGGCCAAACCAAATTAGAGGCAGAGTGCTCCTCTCAACCTGGCTAACTAGGAGGTGTTGCTCATTGGAAAGAAAGCTCACAAGCCCTGAGGAATCAGTAAGATCAAATCCAGCTACGAAAGAGGAGTATGTTCCATACAAAGAATGGAGGGAGCAAAGAAAGAGAGAAAGAAAAGAGAAGGAAGGAAGGAAGGACAGAAGGACATAGACTTAATGTTTTCACTTGCCTGGAGTTGTAGGATAGATACAATTTGTAGCTAGGCATCGTGAATGCAAAAAATGGTAGTAGAGACAGGCTGTGACAGCTGTCAGTGTAAAACACAGCCTCCATTCCAGAAAGAAATAAGGGATGCTTTATTGGTATCCAAATATAAGTAATCGTGGCCTGGGAACAGTGACTCAAACTACAACCAAAAAAAACGTGTTCCACTGAGGATGAGATTGTGTGACCTTTTCATACTCACAGGACAAAATAAAGTCACAAATAAATTCAATTTTGCAAACATTGTTGACGAGGTGAGCTAGGCAAGCTATATCTAAGCAGAAAAGTTTCTACCTATATATTCCAGACGTTATAACTTTCTGAGCCTTAGCTTTGGTGGATCCTGGTATTCTGCTAAGTAAATACATTCCAAAGATGTCACCTTGTAGTAAAAGGAAATATTAGATCACATATGAACATGGGTGCAAATGGCGATTAAGGGAACTAAAGACAGCCCACGCTAATTTTGTTTCTGGATCTGTTGCATTCCACCACTTGGTAATCAAGGACATTTTAATCAGAAATTCTTCAGAATCCTCAATATAGTTATTACACTAGGGGCAGGTGGTGTAACATGAGATCACACTGGAAAAATAGGACTGTCTCCAGAGGAGGCAAGATAAGGAAGAGTTTTGCAAACTCCACAGAAAGACTGGAGTTCTATTCTGAAGGCAATAGAAAACTTCAGGATTTGTTCTTCAAGGTTGAAGGAATCACTTCAGTAGAGGTGTGTGGGTGAGAGATGTAACCAAGATAGATATGAAGTAGCTGGAATGAGGAATTATGAATGAGGTGGCCATAAAGGGGGCAAAGTTTCTTGGAATACTGTAGGTAGCAAAGTAGGCATGGGGGCGGGAAAGATCAGGAACTGAAGATGGCTCCAAATTCTGAAGCTGTTTAAAGAGGTAGAGTATGGAGTTACATCTGGTAAGAAAGCCTATGGAATACTAAAACACTCCAAGTCCCATCTGACAGCTGCAACACAGCCCTAGATGACTTATAGATGACATGTTATTTCTCACAACTCTGAAGGCTGGGAAGTCCAAGATCATGGCACAGAGCAGATCTGATGTGTGATGTGGGTGATTTCTGGTTCATAGGTGGCACCTCAGTATGTCCCCACAAACTATCTTCCATCTGAAGACACTAGCAGGGAGTTGCCCAGTTTTGCTCATGACCATGGTGGTTCAGATGCTGCTGGGGTTGTCCACAGAAATGGTAAGGATCACAACAAAATGTGTGTAATATCTTATGACTCCATGTGTAAGATGAGAATCTCTGAAAGGGTTTAGTATTCATAAATCTTCTCAGGAAGTTCAGGCGATATTCCCCAAGTGGGCCTAAAATAAAAGTTAAGGAAGGACTTTTATCTTTATATTGGTGTGTGTGTGTGTGTGTGTGTGTGTGTGTGTGTGTGTGTGTGAGTGTGTGT
>NW_022196903.1:141473428-141506719 GCF_008632895.1 Mastomys coucha | reverse complement strand
GTGTGTGTATGGGGGGATTGTTTTGTTTTGTTACCATGGCATAGAACCACTGTGAAAGGCCCTGTACTGAGCTAGGCTTATTATGAGGGCCAAAATTTCTGCTGGCACCAAAACCTGGAATACCCAGGCTTGCTTATCACTTTGCCACTGTGAAGCTGAGTGGGCAGACAAATAATATGCCAGTTAACAGAACAGTGGTTGGATGGTAAAAAACTCCTATATAGAAGATCTGGTCTTTCTTAACTGAGTATGCATTTGGTTCTTTTGCCTTTCTGTTCTTGTCTCTCGGTGTGCTCAAGGTAAGCATGCTCAGTCCAGGTGTGCCCTAACTGACAGAAGTAGAACAAGGTATGACAACCTCTATGCCACAGCTGCTGGGGTTGGGGGATGGGGTGGAGTGATGTCCCATTCCTGGATTTATCAGAGTACTGCTTCCTGGAATTATATGGACTACTTTGGCAATCACTCATATAGAGTTGTTGGACCGAACTTCATCTCTTCTGAGAATGTAAGTGAAGAAGTGTATAAGTCTCTGTGTTTTTATAGCATAAAGAATAGAGCAAGCCCAGGGAGCAAGACAAAGCCACAGAATCCACGGGCAGACTAAAACTTTGATTGAAGCAATTCTAAAGCGATTGGAGCAAGTGTTAAATCTATTACCTGCTGGGTTTGCGGTAACCTGCAGAGCTAAGTGTGCAACAGTGTAGAAATTCTGTATTTCTAGCTTCAAATTACATATAAAAAAATGAGTTGTCATCCCCCTTTTAAGAGAAAATGGCCTTGTCTACCTTTTCCCTTGGCCTGGTTCAAGCCATAGAGTGGTGAGAATTAAGCAGCTGAGCATAGGAGGTCCTCCCTGATTCCTGTGATACTTGACTTGCACATAAGTCAGTGGCAAAGGTGAACTGTGATCCTTTCTGATCTTTCTTCAGTTAGATCTCTGAGTCATGCCTAACACACAACTGCTTATGAAGGTTCAACCCTAGAGGACTCTTGTGACCCCTAATCCTCACACTGAGAAAGGACACATGTGACCCCTAACTCCTCGATCTCAGATCCTTGGCAGCCCTCTCCCCAATCTATCAACATGACCCTCATCATATGCATTTTGGTTTACATAGTTAGCCTAATTCCAAACGAAAAAGAGTCTCCCCTAATTAATGTCTGAAAACCTGAATTGCTTCTTTGGTGGCAAGGGCAAATGCGCAAAAGAAAAAATAAGCCAGGAAATGAAAAAAAAAAAAGAGAGAGAGAGAGTCACAGTTTCATCTGTAGAATGATAGAAATTAATCAGCATGAATTTCATGGTCATTTACTTTTATTTTAACTGGGACCTCTCAGTAACTCATAAAAGTCCTGGCTGAAGACCAAAAGCACATATGTCCACTCCGTACCAGAGTTCCACACTGTATCCTTTAAAAATAAATAATTCATTTCTGCACAAGTAAACTTTCTAAAGTCGGTGCTGTATATAAAGGGTGGCAGTGGAGTGTGGTGTTTGCCTCGCATATGCAGAGCTATGGGTTGGATTCCCAGAAAACATCACCCATTTAACCCCATTGTTTGTTTACAATCCTGATCACAAACAAACAAGTGAGGGATGGACTCTAGTTTATATCATGGGTTGATTTTAACAGGCAAGCTATTCACATAATTACAAGTGGTTAATCAAATGGCATACCTCCAGCTGCTAAACGCTACATTTTTACAATGCACATTGGAAAGTCAGATCAGAGGCTGAGTTTCCGCATCCTTGTTGGACCACCATATCGGGTCTTTCAAAGCTACTGCACTGCTTCCGCAGACCTTGCTTGCAATCAGTGCTCCGGGCAGAACGCCAAGCAAGAGCTGCCGGTACAACTAAGATAAATTGAGTTTGAACTAAACATTTTCATAAATGTTGGTGTACCACAAAATTAACACATCATGAGAAAACTCTGAAGTTTGAAAAACGGGGTTTGAGAGAATGTGATTGCACCCCAGGCAGCACTCCCCTGCATCCGATCCCTCTTTCAAGTTGACCAGAAAAAGGAGGGCAGTGCATGGGAAGAGGGGTGGCCTTCCTGCTCACTTCTCCTTGTTTTTCTCTTTGTTTTTTCTTTGGTGGGTTGGAGTTTTAAATAATTCTAATCATAAAAGAGGAAAATTACCTCTTTAATTATGTCAAACTTTAATCTAGCATAGAATAAAAGAACTGACAACAATGTCTTGCTAGTGAAGACAATTCTGACTGCATATATGTTTTACAGTCAGTTCAAAACCACTTGATTTAAAAGGTATGTGTGTCTGGCAAGAAGAGATGGGACATGTCTGTGTTGAATAACTCAACAAAATGACTGCCTGAATATGACTCAAGATGATAACAATTGAAATACTAACAAAGAAGGGAGAATATCAATTCCTAACCCTAGGCAAAAAAAGTACAGGCAGCAAATGACTACTTAAAGAGAGAGAATTGACCTAGCTCAGGGATGGTCCCCAAACTGGTTATTCAGTACAGAGTGATTAATTCTGAAACAATGTACATAAAAGACACAACAAATGGATTTAGAATATTGTATTTATATATGTATGTATGTATCAATAAGATAGATAGATAAATAGATAGATAGATAGATAGATAGATAGATAGATAGATAGATAGATAGATTCAATAATAATAATAAAATAAAGAGGCCATCAACTTGAGAGTCAGGGGGGAGTCATGGGAGGGTTGGAGTTAGGGAATATGAAAAGGCAGGAGAAAACTAATTTCATTATATTTTAATTTTAAACATTTAAAAATTTAATTTAAAATTTAATAAAAAATTTAAAAGTTAAAAATAAAATTTAGATGACTATGAGAATAGGTAGTAGGACATCTCTTCTTTCCAGAGGCCATTCTGTGACTTCACTTCACCTATTTTAGGTGTTCCCTTCAAATGTGTGAATACCTTATACATAATAAGGCTTATCACTTATATATTTATAGCAATATCACACTAGATAAAAATACACAAATCTAAATCCAAGCCATTATCTATCAGTGAAGAATTCTGAACATCTAATTGTGGTACTACTATTGATGTCCATAATAACAAATATGTGAAAATAAAAGAGTTTTGAAAAAAACTGTTTCATAAAACCTAACTATTTTCTCCTTATAGACAATCCATTTTCTATGATTCAGATTTCATGATATGGCTATCATATTTGTAATAAAAATGCATCATACATTTTGAACCATACTTATTTCTCTGTATTATTATGAACTAGTTGGTGGTAACAAACTCTTAATAGCTTTAGAAGAAAATTTAACAAAGCTGTCTATTCACACATGTATTTTCAAAAACTAAAGGAAAAGTCTACAGGTCACATTCCCTCTTACACTTTGAAATGATATAATGTTGCTCCCAAAGTTCAACCACCAACCAAGGACTGCACATGGAGGGGTCTGATTGTTCTGGCAGCATGTGTATAGTAGAGGATTGCAAATTCGATCATCAATAGGAGGAGAGGTCCTCGGCCCTGTGAAGGTTCTGTGCCCCAGTGTAGGGGAATGCCAGGGCCAGAAAGTGGGAGAGGGTGGGGTGGCAGGCATGGGGAAGGGGGAGGCAACAGGGGTTTGTTTTTGTTTGTTTCTTTGTTTTTTGGAGGGGAAACTGGGAATGGAGAAATTTACATGTAAATAAAGAAAATATCTAAAAAAAAAAAAAACAGAAAAAATATAAGTAATACAATACTCTTTGTTTTCTAGGAAAATACAAAGAATTACTTTGTTTTCCCAGTGTTAGGGATTGAGCCCAAAGCCTCCCACATGCCAAGCAAGCAGTTTACCACCAGCCTACATCCCAAGCCCCAAATGCAGAGAATTCTTGACCACCATGTGAGTACCTTTTGTGCAAGCAGTATATCACCCCAAGCTCATAGCAATGGCTGGAATATGAACCAGTGGTCTGTGAGGTAAATATGCTTTATAATCATTGAGCATGACTTGTGCCCAGCTCTCTCTTCACTAAGCTGTTTGAGTGCTTGAGAATCAAATAGCTGTATTTGTACAAATTCACTTAGCTACAAGCCTCAAGTTCTCTCCTGAGATTTTAGACTACTCGTCAATTTTCAGCTTCACTATCCTGCAGACCTGGTCCCATTCTCTGTGGAAAATTTCCACTCCTTACAGATGAATCTGCTTCACAGACATGACTGTGGAATACACAGATATCTTCTGCAGGAAACTTTCTCAGTTATACAAATGCATTCTGCATACCCACCCAAAACTCACCCAAAAATTTATTTACCCTTTAGGACTATGACAGTTTTAGTTCAACTCAATAGCCCAGAATGAACTTTTGAGCTGAGGAGGTATTTCACAACTGCCTGCTAGATGTGCTAGGTACGTAGCTTCCCACACAAATTACCTCTCTGCTCCACAAAAACCTATCCATTCCATTGCTTAACTCCAATCCCATCTCACATTAAAACCCTAGGTAGTCTAGTACAGATGTGGCAGCTGCTTAGAGACAACACAGCATGTTTACATCTTGTTTCTCTCATTTTCAAAACATGGCCTCTTTCTATGCTCCAGTAGATTAGATAGGTAGGTAGGTAGGTAGGTAGGTAGGTAGGTAGATAGATAGATAGATAGATAGATAGATAGATAGATAGATAGATAGATAGATAGACAGACAGACAGATAGATGATAGGTAGAATTTATTAGAGTGGCTTGCAAGCTATGGTCCAGCTAGTTCCACAAAGACTGTCTACAACAGAAAGTCCAAGAATCTATTAGTAGTTCAGTCCATGGGGCTGGATGTCTCAGCTGATCTTCAGTAGATGCCAGAGTCCTGAAGAAGAAGACTCTAATGCCAGTGAAGGAATGAACTTGCCTGTAAGAGTGAAGGCAAGCAGGCCAAGATCACAACCTTCCTTTTCTATGTCCTTTGATAGGCTGCTGCCAGAATTAAAGGCAGATCTTCACATCAAAAGATCAGATTAAAGGTGGGTTTTCACACTTCAAATGATTTAATCGAGAAAAATCCCTCACAGGTGTGCCAGGCGCTTGGGTTTCAGTTAATTCCAGATGTAGCCAAGTTGACAACCAAAAATAACCATCAAACCATATGTAGGGGCAAAGGCCACCCCTAGCACAGTGGCCATCATTAGCACTGCTACTTGGTTGACTTGAAGCAGTTTCTATTGATCCTTCAGGCTCCACCTCATTTCCACAGTGAATCAAGCAGAAATACAGAGAATAGAGAACTGAGGGCAATGACCAGCCCTGAATCCCTAATGGATTTTTTTCAATAACTCAACAGTAAGTTACTATTTTAAGATGAAGCTTGGCAGAACTCCTCCCCCTATTTTATTTTAACTTCCCTTTATATTCCCCAACTCTAAAAGGGATGTTCCTAGTGGTAGGCATATCTCATGTCAATGAATTGTTCTAACTTTTTTTAATGTTTGGGGCACATTGCCTAGGTAAATGTCCTGTGTTCACTTTGGGAAGGGATCATGGGAATGATTACTGTCAGGTTCAAAAGAAACTTGGGACAGATGGCTAACTGTGGTAGCTATCACCATACCAAAGCACACACTGACCTCCAGGCGTACTGTACACCCTGGTGGTTCCTCTCAGCTCTGCTCACCCCATCCCAACCTTGTCCCCAGCTTCTATAATAATAGAATCTACATAATCCCATGTGCTTAGATTTTTTTAAAACCAACTTTTAATAGGGGTTCTCAACCCCACTTCTAGCCCACCTTCCAAAGGTAGGGGAGAAAAGATGGTAAATAGGACAACGGGATGCGGAATTGTTTAGAAGTAGTTCCTTGGGGAGATTCCAATCTGCATTTATCAGGATACCAGTAATCTGTTGCAGTAGTGTCAGAACACCAAACACGAGTGAGCAGCGGTGGCACAATCTAGGTCTCTGCTGAGCCTGCACAGTCAGCAGGAGCAACCAGGATGCCAGGAGAAGTTCTTGGCTGTGCCTCTCTCAATGAAGTGAAGATCAGCAAAGATGAAGACACAGGCAATGGAACATTGTAAAGTTAGCTATGAAAGCAAGTGTGCTGTCACTGCCCATTGAGTCCTATTTATACTTTCTCCAAACATCATGTGTCCTCCTACCCGGTCTTGCTTAGTAAAACACCACATGAAGCGGCCTCACCATGAGTCCAGATCAGCTGACATATCCAGAAACTTCCATTTCATAATCCTTTCAGCCGTGCTTTCTTGGTCCTCCACTCTTGACTCTTGGTCCCTTCTCTTTACCCTCCTCTTTGCTCCCTCTTCTCTTCCTCTCTCGCTTTTCTGCCTCTCTCTCCTCTCATGCCCAGCCCAGTCTACTTGGTCATGTTTAGTCTACTACTTTCTCTCCCTGCTCAGGACTGAACAGCCCCTGGCTGTTCTCCCTCATACCTACAATAAACCTTTGAAAACATACCTCAGAGCAGTCATGTCCCCATTGCATTCTTTTACCATGTAGCTCCTCATACAGCACAGCATCTATCCTCATGTAGAGCTTCCCATTTCAATGACTGGGACCAGCTTGAAGCTTGGCTCAGGCCCAGGCACTGGATGAAGAATCAGAGCCCTGTGCTGTGATGGCCTCTCCCAGTTATCCCATGCTTGACTTTCTTGTGCTACATGCTGAGCAATCTCTTGTCTCTCCTCATTATGGTGCCCAGAGGGTAATAACATTTTATTAACTTCCCTTAATCTTGCCTGACATTCAGACTTTTCTGGCTCCATTATTTTTTAGTAATGAAAGACCTTGGTATCTGGGACTCAAGTGTTACCACCTGGCCTCTCTTGTTTTGGGGTCCTGTCATCTCCTTCACTAACAATGAGCTAAGCGCTATAGCACCCTCTCTCTGTTATGTGTTACTAGAGTAGCAGCATCTCTATCACCACTCCATCCCATGGTGTTCCTGGGCCCCTCTCACCAGCTGGTTCAGCTTGGTAAATGCTGTGTCCTCTGTGAGCACATTCATCTCACCATGCTGAAGTCATGCTTTCGGTCCACTCCAGGCCTGTCAATCCAATCTAGTATGAGTGTTTTCGAAGCACTTTTCATCCCAGAATTCAGCATGTCATCTCTACTTAATTTTGATCACCCTGTTGGACATGTAGCTAATGATTATAATCCCAGCAAACAGGGGGCTGAGGCAGGAAGATCATCTATGCTGCTCTTGTAGGGTGTTTCGTCACCACAATGAAAGAATGAATGCAGGGGGTACTAAAGATGCAAGCACCTCTTACTGACAGATGTTCTCTTTTGTCGTTTAGTTTTTGTTTTGTTTTGCTTTGATTTTCAAGCTTCATCTCATACAATGATGCAAGATTGCATCTAAATACACATTATATGTGGCAATACTTAAGTTCCTTGATGTATATCACTAGAAACTTAGTTTTTATCACTTGAGAGAGTGTCAGTGCTATTTTAGTTAAATTTCTCTGTTGCAGTAATAATTTAAAACAATTCATGCTATCACCAGCTATGCTCTAGTAAAGCAGTTTCCCCTTCCCCATTCGGCCTTCCCCGTTCCCTGCAGTTGACCTGCCTCCTAACCACTCCCTATCTTCCCATCTACCTGCCCCCTAGCTGTCACAAACCCCTGTAACCCAGTAAATCAAAACTCTAGAGGCTTGTAATTTATCAGTCAGATTTATATCAGTAAGAGCCAATTGATATTGATACAAGCTGCCCACCTAGATTGGACAAATTGTCCTATATTGTTCCATGCTCTTCTATGATATTCATAGCTACTTGTGGCTATTTCAAGCCACATGGATCGGGTTCATCCTCTCCTTCCTCCATTTTCTCTGTCCTCCTCCCCTTTATGTCCCCTGTCCTCTAACTCTGAAACTCTCAGCCCTGCCTTCCTTTCTCATTGACCAATCACAGACTCCAGTCTTATATTTCACCTGCCTTAACCTGCATATAGACAGCAATCCACATTTCTCAGATCACTGAAGCAATCAATCAGCAGAAGCTGGTGGCAACCCTCCGACAGAAATCTTTCCTTCTTTGAAAGTAAACTCAATTAATAGAAGTAAAAGCCAGTTTAACAAGTTCACAAGTAAATTGCCTTAGGAGCTGCAAAGCTTGACTCAAAAAAAAAAAAAACACAAACAAACAAAAAACAAAACACCCAATTTTGGTATAACTTAAAATTTCAATTACATGATAAAGAATATTAAGAAAAATTCATTTTCTTCTAAGAAAGTTCTAGATATATCACTTTCTTGCATTTTAAAAGTAAAAATATTGATACCAGAGAATTTTTTTCAGATTTGACTTTCATTAAGCAGGCACTTGCTTTCCACCTCCACAGATAACTGCTTCAGAAAGGAAACTGACACTTATCTGAAGATCATTGAGGACCAGGACAATATTGATTACAGAAAAGAGTGAAATGCCTTCTTGGAGTCTGGGTTGTTGGGATCCACCCTGAGATGTGAGAGTCGAGCATGCTTGTGTCTGTTTTGAAGCAGTCCAGTTGTTGATTCAGCTGGAGATGCTTCCGAGTCAGGTGGTTATGAATCCACAGATACATCTGGCCACATGGTAGCATGAGCAGATGTGTGATCAGTCCAAGCCAAGATTCCTGTGCTACTGGATTCCTGTTTGGTCTTTGGCCTTCTCTTTAAGGCCTGTGAGAGTCCTCCAGAGTCTTGTGTGTGAAGTGGTGCTCATTCTGTGAATGCAGGATGACTTTAGCTGTCTTCTCTGCACACTGGAAAGACTGCCGGTATCACAGTTGGCACATGACACTTTGGGCAGACACACAGGTGAAATATAAGTATAAAGTCATTTTTAAAGCCTAGCTTAAGATGACTCATTACAATTCTTGGCCAATGTTGGCCAAGCAGAGAGGAAACTTTTACCAACCGATGGCCGCCCGATGACCTGAATGGAAAGAATTGGTGGCCCCAGAGAGCACACAATTGAGAGAAGTGATCACATCACCAGATGTGACGTCACAGTTTGGCACCAGCTGCCATCCTGGGAATGCACAGAGAATGCACAGTCCATTCAAGTCTGAGCTTCCTCTCTGGATTCCCCTGGGGTTCAGTTGAGAGCACTGTACAGAAGTACAGCCTCCATACTAGACTGGCCTAATGGTTACATTAATATCACTTAATAATACTGTATTCTGTAAATAAGAATAAGTGTTACATGTCAACTAAAATTCTAAAGGCCAGCCAGCATACAAGATGACAGCCTAAGAAGTTATTGTGTTTGTGTTCACCAGTCACCTCAGGAGATATGACATGATGAGATTTTAAGTAATTCCATGTTATAAACTTTCAAGTTTATGATAATCATTTGGGGATTACTAGACAGATTTTCCCTTTTAATGTTAAAAGTATAGAATATTGTGAAAAGGTGGGTAAATTGCATCCCTCCCCACACTGTGTGTGTGTGTGTGTGTGTGTGTGTGTGTGTGTGTGTGTGTGTGTGTGTACATGCACATGCAGGTATGTGCATAGAGGGTAGAGGAGGATATTGCCCACCTGTTCTATATTCAACTCAGTCCCTTGAGTCAGTGTCTCTTACTGAACCTAAAGCTAGGTTGGCTGCCAGAAAAACACAGCAATTTCTGCCTTCCACACCATTGGGGTTACACATGTACACAGACAGGTCTGGCTTCTTATGTGAGTGCTGGGGATTTGAACTCAGGACCTCATGTTTATATAGCAAATGCTCTTAACCTACTGAGCTATCTCTCCAGTCCCTACACTGCCTCCTGACACATGTCATGTGTTTCTGTTTATACTCAGGTGTTTCTGTTTATATGCATAGACAACTGAGAATGGGAACAACAAGCTCAAATACCTGTCAATCCTCCTCATCAACAGCTTGAAATATGTCATGGAATTACAGCAAGAACGAAAGGTGAAATGCATGATCTGAACTGCATAAAAAAGGAAGTATGTAAAAGTACCAGAAAGACTCAGAAGCTGAAGTGGTGAAGATACTGAAGGAAAGGTTCAAATCCGAGCTGATCTTACAGGCAAGGCAGACACCATCTGTGTATTCCCAAGCCAGATAAGGGATGGGAGAGCATACCTCAAACATCTCTCAAAGAGCTTGGCAGGAGTGGTGTCACTCACTCCCTACCCAAGTCAGACTTGGGCCTAATTAACTTTATAAAGACAAAGGCCACATCAAGATTAAAGCCAGTTAGGCTTGTCTTTCCTGGCCAGAGAACTGACTTCTCAGAAATCAGGTGACTGGCAGTTTGCTAATCTATCTGTTACTCTTGGAAGGCCATGCCCCCACTGCAGGACATCCTACCTTGTCTGTTTTTCCTTTCCTCTTCCTGATTCTAGCTATATAAGCTAGCCCTGCTATTTCAATAAACAAGCTATCCTCTGAAACAGTCTCCCAGGTAGTTCATATCCACTGCACTCACTGACACCTGAGATCCTGCTTCCTAGCTCCTCTGTGTCCTGAGACCACCAGTGTCCAAAGGCCATTGAGGGCAGAGGACCCACAACCACCAACATAGGGACATGCTAAGAGTAAAGAAAGCCCCTCCACCTCAGATAAAGGAAACAGTATTTGCAGAATCAAAGGACCCAAGAGCTTGAGCAATGCAAGAATTGTGGGACTCATGTCAAAAGTCAAATGTCAAAAACTTAGACTGTGAGGATGTCTTTGACTGTTGAACACAAGCCATGCTGCAGACACTGAACCAACAGAATGTCATGCAGGAATGAAGGGTCCACTCCACAACACTGCACACAGAAGGATCCACCTGGTCTGTCCAGGGCTGTGTGGATGGACTAGGTAATGAAGAGCCCAAAAGCAGTGTGTGATGGTCTGAATGGCTCATATATTGAAATGCTTGGTGTCCAGTTGGTGGAACTACTTGGGAAGAATTAGGAGGTATGGCCTTGCTGAAGAAGATGTGTCACTGGGGGCAGGCTTTAATAATTCAAAAACCCATGCTATTCCCAGGAAGCTCTCTGCTTTGTGCTTGTGGGTTAAGATATTAGTTCTCAGCTACCACCCCAGTGTCATGCCTGCCTGCCTGCCTGCCTACTGCCACCTTCTCACCATGATGGTTATGGACTCTGGCACTCTGAAAAGGTAACTTCCCCAAAAGCATTCTCTTCTTTACATTGTTTTGATCATGATGTCTTATCACGGCTAGGATAGTAACTAGGCAGGCTGTCAAGTTTGCTTTCTATTGCTGTGATAAACACCTAGCCCAAAAGCAACCTGGGGAGGAAAATGTTTGTTTTACTTAGAATTCTCAGGTCTATCATCAAGAAAAGTCAGGGCAGGATCCTAGAGGCAGAAACTGAAATAGAAGCCATGGAGGAGTGCTGCCTACCAACTTGCTACCCATTGCTTGCTCAGCATGCTCTGTAATATCACCTAGGAACACCAGCCCAGGGTGGTACTGCCCATGGTGAGCTAGGCACTCCCATGTCAATCACTGATCAAGAAAATGCCCCTACAAACTTTACTAAAGGACAATGTTTGGGGGGGGGACATTTTCTCTACTGAGCTCTATCTTCTCAGATAATCTGAGCTTGTGTCAAGAAGACAAAAACTAAAATCTAAAAAGCACATAAGTAGACTCAAACACTGAATTTTTTCACGTGTAAAATTTTCCTTTAAATTAGTATATACATATGCATATTTGTGCAATGAAAATAGAAGCTGTAAGGGAGAGAAGTCTAAAGGAGTCAGGAAAGTAAGAGAGGATGATGGACTATCTTTGGCAAGAAAGAAAAGGAGGGTAATAAGATAAGCAAGAACAAAGCAAAGGGGATGGAGGAGGGACACCAGGACATAGTGAATAAGCACATGCATGCATGTGCATGAACACACACACACACACACACACAATGGT
Source organism: Mastomys coucha (assembly GCF_008632895.1). Taxonomy (NCBI): domain Eukaryota; kingdom Metazoa; phylum Chordata; class Mammalia; order Rodentia; family Muridae; genus Mastomys; species Mastomys coucha. The sequence continues at coordinate 141,494,862 of NW_022196903.1, read as the reverse complement.
ATTGAATGAACACAAACATATATTTCATACATCAAAAAAGAAATAGAAGAAATAAATTTCTTTTATTTAAAAGGAGGCCATGCCAGCCAACAGCAGAAAGTTTGGTTCAAAGAGGCATCATTTGAAAGGGGATCAATTGAAAGGCTCTTTGAAAATCCCTGCAGATTTTAGGACTGAAAAGGAAAGCAAGAAAGATCTTCTGTAAAAGTAGAACTTTGTCTGGGTGAAGCTACGTAGCTGTGGGTGGAGTAGAGATTGAAAGAAGTCAAAACATATTCTGAGGTTTTGAACTGCAGTGGGAGAGTGGGAGGAATATGACATCATCCATTGACACAGGGCCCATGAGAAGCAAGTTTGAGACAGAGAGAGGGGGGAGGGAGAGAAAAGAGGGAGAAAAAAGAGGGAGAGAGGATTCATTTGCCAATTCTTACAGGGAAAATATCACTATATTTTTTAGTTTTTATTTATTCTTCTCTCATACAATACATCTCTACCACAGCTTCCCCTCCCTCCACCCCTCCCAAATTACCCTCCCATACTCTCCCCCTTCCCCCTCAAAAACAGAAGGCCTCCCAGGGATATCACATATACATGGCACAACAAGATACAATAAGACAGACCACAAACATTAAGGCAAGCTAACCCAGTAGGAGGAAACGGGTCCCAAGAGCAGGCAAAAGAGTCAGAGACACCCCTACTCCCACTTCAGGAGTCCTCTCCCCCACAAAGCACCAAGCCAACAACCATAACATATGCAGAGGACCTAGCTCAGGCCCATTCAGGATCTGAAACTGCCATTTCAGTATCCGTGAGCCCCCATGAGACCTACTTATTTGATTCTGAGGGCGACCACCCTCTGACTCCCACAATTCCATCTCCTCTTCTTCCACAGGGTTCTGCAAGCTCAGAGGGGAGGGACCCACTGGAGATCTCCAACCTGGGCTCTCTTTCTGCCTAATGTGAGACTGTGGGTCTTAGCTTCCACTCCATCATCTGCCAGAGGCAGCCTCTCTGACAAAGACCAGCCTTGGCACCAATCTATGAGTACAGCAGAATATCATTAAAAATCATTTCACTGATTTTTGTTGTTTTGGTTTGGTTTTGCCAGTTGTTGATAGAAGTCATCTAGGAAAGGCTGTGACAAGCAAGTGAGTTTCCTGGAGATGGCCCATAGTTTTACATGGCTTCAATGAGTGCACTCTGGAGAGGTCAGCCCTAGAGACTTCATCCCAGGATTGCTTCTTCCTGTTGATATGCCTTTCCTGCCACTATCACATAACCTAATGATTTCTGGGCATTAGCCCATCCTACTGGGCAAATTTCCTGTGGATCAACATGAAGATGTACTTTCATAAATTAATGCTTTTTAGGTAAATTAATGATTTATAGAATTCCTGATTTGTTCAAACGATTTTAAGAAGAAAGTTTAATGAGATGCAATAAAGTTAGAATCAGAATAGAGCCCTGCAGTGGTGGCGCATGCCTTTAATCCTAGTACTTGGGAGGCAGAGGCAGGCAGATTTCTGAGTTTGAGGCCAAACTGGTCTACAGAGGGAGTTCCAGGACAGCCAGGGCTACACAGAGAAAATATGTCTCGAAAAAGAAAAAAGAAAAAAAGAAAAAAAAAAGAATAGAATGTGTCTCCTTGTCATTGAGTAGTAAATAAAGGCTGAACTATAAGGAATACAACAAACTCTCATAAATTGCACTAAGAAGAGAAATAGGCTTAGGATAGATTTGTGATAAAGGAAAAATATTCATTCTAGATATGGTCCAAGGATGAAGGCACATGTGTCAACCATGATAAACCAAGGCTATGTGAAACTGTTGCTTTGAACTTATAATGAGCTTATAGAGTGAAACATGGCTTTGAACTTAATATTGACATCCATCTGTAATTCCCCTTTTGTGTTAACACTTTATCTAAAAGGTAATTTCATTCAGAACTTTTGTCCTAGAAGCTATAAAAAGGCTGAGAGAAAAAATAAAGTGTAGCTGTTGCAACTCTGCTCCATCCACCAAGTGTGTGTGCGTGTGTGTGTGTGTGTGTGTGTGTGTGTGTGTGTGTGTGTAGTATGTGCACATGCATGACTTTCTTTCTATCCTTTTCTTTCTCACCTGTCTCTGAAGAGTTAAAAATGAGTTCAGAGTTTCTCAACAGGCATTCTTGCAAGCCCCCGGATAATTAAGTTTTTTTTCTGTCAGCAGTGTTAACCACATAAATTGCACACTGCTATCATCAGGGGGCCCTGTTGGTTGCTATTAGCACCAAGCCCAATCTCTTGATGCCATACCCCCATGTGCCTTTTCCTCAGGAACCCTGGACACTGGGCAGGCCTGGGCAAGTTCTATTTGGTTCTATTCTAGGCCTCTGAATTATAGAACCTCCTGTTCCTGGTCATTCAGGCAGTGTCAGACATGGGCTCCCTCTTGTGGCATGGGTCTCAGATTAGGCCAGTCATTGGTTGACCACCCCCTAAAGCTCTGAGCCACCATTACCCCAGTACATCTTGCAGGCAGGACAGATGTGAGTAGAAGGTTTTATGCCTGGTAACAGAAGACGGCTGGTTCGGGCTCCATATCCTCCATTACTAGGAATCCTTGCTAGGGTCACCCTCAGATTTCAGGGAGTTTCTACCTTACTCAGTTTCCACATCACCCCCTAAATTCCTTCCAGTTAGACTCTTCTTCCCTGCTCTCTCTCTCTCTCTCTCCTTCCCTTCCTCCCTCCCTCCCTCCCTCCCTTCCTCTCTCTCTCTCTCTTTCTCTCTCTCTCTCTCTCCATCTCTTTCTCTCTCTCTCTCCATCTCTTTCTCTCTCTCTCCTTCCCTCCATCCCTCTCTCTGTCTCTGTCTCTGTCTCTGTCTCTGTCTCTGTCTCCCCCCTCTCTCTTTCTCCATCCCTCTCCACAATCTGATTGATTCCTCCTATTCCTATCCCCACCTGACCCCAATCCACAAAGTCTGTTCTATTTCTCATTCCCAGGGAGACCTATTCATCCCTCACAGAGCACTATTTGTTTCTTAGCCTCTCTGGGTCTGTGGATTGTAACATGATTATCATTTACTTAACTTAAAAGTAACTTTTTCCCTTTCCAATTTGTATTCCTTTGATATCCTTTAGTTGTCTTATTGCCCCAGCTAGAACTTCAAGCACTATATTGAATAGATATGGGAAAAGTGGACAGCCTTGTCTTGTTCCAGATTTTAATGGAATTGCTTTGAGTCTCTCTTCATTTAACTTGATGTTGTCTATAGGAACACTGCAAATTGTCTTTACAATGTTTAGGCATGACTGTTGTATTCCTAATCTCCCCAGGACTTTTATCATAAAGAAGTGTTGGATTTTGTCAAAGATGTTTTTGGCATCTAATGAAATGGGCATGTGTTTCTTTTTTCTTTCAGTTTGCTCATATGGTGTATTACATTGACTGAGTTTTGTATGTTGGACTATTTCTGCATCTGCATCTGCATCTCTGGGATTAATTCTATTTGGTGGATGATCTTTTTGGTGTGTTCTTAGATTCTGTATGTGAGTATTTTGCTGAGTTTTTTGTTGTTGTTGTTTTTGTTTTTGCATCTATGTTCATAAGGGAAATTTGTCTATAAATTCTCTTTCTTTGTTCAATTGTTGTGTGGTTTGGGTATTAGGGTAACTATGTCCTCATAAAAATGGATTTGGAAATATTTCTTCTGTTCCTGTTTTGTGGAATCATTTGAGGAGTACTGGCATTAGTTCTTCTTTGAAAGTCTGTTAAATTCTGCATATAATCTCTATTTCCTTAGGGATTATATGTCTGTTTAAATTGTATATCTGATATTGATTTAACTTTAGTAAGTGGTGTCTATTTAAGAAGATTATCTATTTCTTTTAGATTTTTCCAATTTTATGTAATATAAGTTTTTAAATTATGACCTAATGATTCTTTAGATTTCCTCTGTGTCTTTTATGTTATCTTTCTGATTTTGTCAACATGGGGATTCTTCTCTACATTTTTTGTTAGTCTATCCTGTTGATTTTCTCAAAGAACCAACTCTGTGTTTCACTGATTCTTGTAGGAGGTTGGTCTGAGGCTTCAATACATTTACATGCTAAATATTGGCCCCCAAGATATGATTGCACTCCACCCAACAAGGAGATTCTCACATATATCAACTTTTATTAAGTAAACCTTGCTACCCATGTTATCCTCAATTGATTAATAAAGATGCTACAGCCTGGGATGGGCAGAAGAGAAGGAGGTGAAAGTTCCTAGGCTTGGGGTCTGAGGTGGGGACCCCAAGGAAAGCAAGGGGAAGAAGAAGGAAATTGCAGTGGAGTAGGTGGATCATGAGTGCATGATCATGAGGGATGGCCTGATGGAGAAGGAGAAGCCCAGGTGAAACATGGCAAGTGATATCTTAGGGATCACCACAGGGAAGTAGACAAATAGCATAGATATCTGCCCAGCTCTAGTGCTTTTAAGCTTTTTAGAAGTATAAAGGTTTCTGTGTCTTTTGTTAGGGAACATTATGGTCTGAAGTGGGGTAGAAATCCCTAATAGATATTTAAAGGCAACAAGGTGGTGTAACAAATCCACAGAATAATATTAACCACAATATTTGTTTCTTTATTGATTTCAGCCCCAGTTTGATTATTTCCAGCCATCTGCTCCCACTGGGTGTGTTTACTTCTTCTTGCTCTTTCAGGTGTGCTATTATTGACTAGCATGAGATTGCTCCAATTTCTTTATAAAGGAACATAGTGCTTTGAATTTTCCTCTTAGCACTACTTTCTTCATGTCACATAAGTTTGGGTATATTGTAAATTCATTTTCACTGAATTCTAGAAAATCTTTGATTTCTTTAATTTCTGTACTGACCCAGTAATCATTCTGAGTCATTCAGTAGAGTTGTCCGGTTTCCTTCAGTTTGTAAGCTTTCTATTGCTTTTGTTGTTGTTGAAATCCAGCTTTAATCTATGGTGATTTGATAGGATGCAAGGAGTTATTTCATGTTTCTTTTACAAATATGTTGCCCAAAAGAACATAGATGATAAGAATTAGAACATCGTCTTGATGGATTTTCCCTTTGAAGAATATGAAATGTTCTTCTCCATCTCTTTTGATTAATTTTTATTTGAAGTCTATTTTTTTAGACATTAGAATGGCTAGCTACACTATCTTGCTTCTCATTTACTTGGAAAATCATTTTTCAAACCTTTACTCAGAGGTAATGTCTATCTTTGATGCTGAAGTATGCTTCATGTGTGCAGCAGAAGGATGAATCCTGTTTTCACATCCATTCTGATAGTCTGTGTCTCTTATTGGAAACTTGAATCCATTGATATTGAGAGATAACAATGACCAATGATTGTTCCTCCCTGTTATTTTGTTGTTGTTTTTGGTGGTGGTGGTAGTGTGTGTGTGTGTGTGTGTGTGTGTGTGTTCCCCTTCTTTTGATTTTGCTGGTGTGAGATTATTTATTTCTTGTGTTTTCATGGGTGTAGTTAACATCCTTGGGTTGGAGTTTGCCTTCTAGTACCTTCTTTAGGGCTGGATTTATAGATATTGTTTAAATTTGAATTTTTAATGGAATATCTTATTTTCTCCATCTATAGTGGTTGAAAGTTTTGCTAGGCATTGTAGTCTGAGCTGGCAACTGTCTCTGTGCTGTCTCTTAGTGTCTTCAACACATCTATCAATGCCCTTCTGGATTTTATAGTTTCCAATGAGAAGTCAGGTATAATTCTAATAGGCCTGCCTTTGAGTGATACTTGATCTTTTACCCTTGCATCTTTTAATATTCTTTCTTCGTTCTATATGTCTAGTATTTTAATTATTATGTGGCGAGGACACTTTTTTTCTAGATCAATCTACTTAGTGTTCTGTGTGTTTCTCATACCTTTATAGACTTCTCCTACTTTCAGTTAGGAAATTTTTCTTCTGTGATTCTTTTTTTGAAAATACTTTCTGGACCTTTGAGCTGGGATTCTTCTCCTTCTTCTATTCTTATTATTCTTAGGTTTGGTCTTTTCACAGTGTCCCATATTCTTCATTTCTAGAATTTCCTCAATTTGTGTTTTCTTTATTGCTTCTATTTTCAAACCTTGAGCAGTTTTGTTTCCTTCAACTGTTTGTGTTTTGTTTGTTTGTGTTTGTTTGTTTGCATTTGTTCCTTTGGTTGGTTGGGATTTTTGTTTGTTTGTTTTTGAATTTCTTTCTTTATGGATTCCTTCACTCCTATCACCTCCAATTTTTCTGGTTACCTTTTACTAAATTTTTTAAAGGGATTTATTCATTTCCTCTTTAAGGACCTCTACTATCATCATAAAGTTGGTTTTAAGTTCTCGTGTGTGTGTCTCTGTGTGTGTGTGTATGTGTGTGTGTGTCTGTTTGTGTCTCTGTGTGTGTGTGCATGTGTGTGTGTATGTGTGTGTGTGTGTCTGTGTGTGTCTCTGTGTGTGTATGTGTGTGTGTGTATGTGTGTGTGTATCTGTATGTGTGTATGTGTGTGTGTGTCTGTGTGTGTCTCTGTGTGTGTGTGTATGTGCGTGTGTGTATGTGTGTGTGTGTCTGTGTGTGTCTCTGTGTGTGTGTATGTGTGTGTGTGTCTGTGTGTGTATGTGTGTGTGTGTCTGTGTGTGTGTGTCTCTGTGTGTGTGTATCTGTGTGTGTGTCTGTGTGTGTATCTGTGTGTGTGTCTGTGTGTGTGTATCTGTGTGTGTGTGTGTGTGTGTGTATCTGTGTGTGTGTGTGTGTGTGTGTGTGTGTGTGCATATGCTTCAGTTATGCTGGAACATTCAGGACTTGCTTTAATAGGGTAGTTGGGAATGACATGTTGGCTTGGCTACGGTTGATTATGTTCTTACCCTAGCATCTAGGTACCTTGGGTTTGGGGTGATTATGGGTCTAGGTTCTCATCTCTAAGTCTGTTTTTGCTGGACTAGAGGCCACATAGGCCACCAGAACTCTGTCCCCCACATAGGCAGATACCCCTTGTTTGACAAGAGATCACCAAGTGGCCACCAGAAGTTCAACTTAGGTGAAAACCTCCTGCTCAACCTCAGGTCACACAGGTCACATAGGTCACACAGGTCAGAAGACCAGAGAGGAAACAGAAAACAAGGAACAAAATACCTATCCAACAAAGGCAAACCCAGAAATTGGCACCTAGACCCATAATCACACTAAACTCAGATGCCTAGACACCAGTGTATAAACACAATGAACAACAGCCAGGACAACACGTCACCAAACAGTGCCCAGCTATACTAATATGGAAAATCAAAGAGACTATATATAGGTTAACAGACTTCAAGTATAGCATCAAAATAAACATGTAGACCTATAACGTGTTTTCTCACTCCAAGGAACCTAAGATTTGCTATCCTTTATACTGATTAAAATTTCAAGATGGCTCTAGTTTTAGCAAATTGAGTTTCTGCTCAAACAAAAAGGAGAGAATCACAACCCTCCTCTAGTGCATTCATAGTAAGTATATTCTTGTCTTTCAACAGGAAACATGATAGAATACTTGAGAACCAGTAATAACATTACTGAAGCAATAAGAAACACAGACTCCTTAGCGCTCTCAAACATCCTGGCATTAGCTGCAGTGGCTGTGATGGAGCCCCCTCCCTCCCTTGCCAAATTTCCCTCAACTTGATTGACAGTTTACAGAACCCAGAGGTTGAATTGTGAAGCAAATTTTCCACTTGAGACACACATATCTTTTTGTGACTGTTTCCAATCAATCAGATTGGGCATTTTGGGGTTCTCTTGACTTCATCTGCTCTTTTGTATGTTACACATATAAAAGTTAATAACGTTGTCAGTGTCAGAATTAACTTTTGTTCAGTAAAAACATTTAACTACATATTCTACCTACTTATCTGGGTTCAAGATCCTTGCTTTCTTGATCATTAATAGATCTATCTATCAAAATGGTCTTGTTCAAATTTGATGACTCTAAACTTGATTTTTTTTCTCTATACACCAGAAAGTCTTCTACATTTGGTCATGTCCTCTCCGCTCTCTTGCCATACTTATAGATTTATTTGGGATAAAAAAAAAACTCTCATTTTGATGGGTGATAGGTGATATTTTGGTGCATGCCTAATCAAGTTAGAATTGAAAGGCTTTTATGCAATTTCTCTAGATCTTGTTGCTTAATCACTTTTGTGTGCTAAAGTTCTAAGGGAATCCCTCAGGAATTCAGTCTCATCAAATGAACTCTTAGAAATGAGACCATTTTTTTTTGTGCCATAATTGCACCTCCCCCACCCCCTATTCTAGTTAATAAACTCTTATGGGACTGGAAGCCATGTTTAAAGGCAACATGTGCTCTGAACATCTATCTGTGGACAGCAAGGACAGGTCTACCCTTCCCCCAAGAGTGTAGGCATGTTTTGGTTTCAGGTCCACACTGGGTTTGGTTTGGAATGACAAGGTGAAGTTCCAGTCTCATTCTGTTGTGTGTTGAGGTACATTTTCTTAACATTGTTTGCTGAAAGGCTGCCCTTCCCTCTGAATGATCTGAGACCCTTCATTTGGCCACATGTGCAAGGGTTTTATGTGTCTTTTTTATTCTCTTCCAGTGGTCTTGAGACAAACTTTAGAGCATTGCCAAAGTCTGATCACTGTAACTTTGATCTAGTTTGAATGCAGAAAAAATGAGAAAATTAACCGTTCTTTTTCAAGATCATCTGACCTGTTTGTTGTTCCATGCATTTTCATGTGAATTTTAGGACCTATTTTGTTTGTTTGGTTGGTTTGGTTTGGTTTAATTATTTTTTAAGATTTATTTATTTATGTATGTGAGTACACTGTAGCTGTATAGGTTGTGAGCGTTCATGTGGTTGTTGGGAATTGAATTTTTAGGACCTCTACTCGCTCTGTTCAACCCTGCTCGCTCTAGCAGGTTGAACAGATTTATTTATTATTACACATAAGTACACTGTAGCTGACTTCAGAAGCACCAGAAGAGGGCATCAGATCTCATTACAGGTGGTTGTGAGCCACCATGTGGTTGCTGGGATTTAAACTCAGGACCTTTGGAAGAGCAGTCAGTGGTCTTAACCACTGAGCCATCTCGCCGGCCCATTTTGTTTAATTCTTAAAACCAATACAATTGTTAAACATTTCAGAAAAGACCACACTGGACATATATGTTCCTATCTTTCTCATTACTTTAACAAACTATCAAAAGGAAGCAGAGTAAGAGAGGAGAGTTAAGCTGTGGTTCACAGCCTAAGGGGACTATGTCTGTCATGGTAGGAAAAGGGATGGCATTTTGGGCTGGGTCCATAGAGCAGGAAATTGGGGAAGAATTCATTATACCTCACTGAGTTAAGATGCAGAGAACCAGACCGCTCTAGAATAGTGTCCATCAGGGTTTGCTACCTCCCAAAACAGCACTGTCAGCAGTAGATAAAGCATTAAAACACATGAGGATTCTGGGGACATCTCATATTCAAACTGTATCATTCCACCCAGGCAGCAATCACCTCATGGCTATTTCATAATTCACTATGATTTCATCCAACTTTGAAGCCTCCATTGTCTTATTACTCCTATCATTGGTCAAGAATAGAAAGTATCTTCAAACCATCAAGGCAAAGTCTTAGGTCTGAGGCCTCTGTAAAATGACAAATAAATTACTTACTTCAAATATCAAATGGTATAGAACAGATATACCCATTCCAAAAGGGAGGCTTTGGAGGGTAGTAAGGAAATATTAGACTGCCACAGGATCAAAACTCAACAAGGCCAACACCCAACCCAACAGGTGCATATCTAGCATCTGGTTGCATAATATGTGTTTCAACAGTCCTGCCTCTGGAGCCCTGCTGTAGGCAGCACATGTGACCTCTCTCAGACTGCATTTTTTCTCAGCTGACATCCTAGTTCCTGGCATCTCCAACATCCTGGGATCTCCACTGAATGTTAGGCTCTGACCGCAAAGCTTCTCACTCCGACTTCTCCGCAGGGCTATGTCTGCTACAAGTTGCCTGTTTTCATCAGCTCTTCTCTGAACCTTGGTGCAAGCCTCAGTGGTTTTACAATTCTACATGTCTTCAAGAATCATCATGTGGACGGACACACTCTCCTCTCCAGCTCAAGATGTAGCCTGCGCTCCGTGTACTTCAGCTGCATTGCCCTCTGAATACTTACCTGGCTAACCCTGAGGAAAGCACTTCCCTGGGTGACCTCGTTGGAGGACAGTTCCACTGTGTAGCATTCTCTGCTTAGGCTCTCTTTTGTTCTAGCACTCTCTTTTTAAATAAAAGATTTCCAGATTACTTTGCATTGTTAAGCTTGAAACTTAAATATGTGGGCTTTTGCTCCTGTTATCTCCATACAAATGTGTGACTTTGCTATGGCGCTCTTCACCTCTAACAACTGCAGCCATGTTGTCTCTCTCACCTGCCTCATTTGCAACTGCAAACAAGCTTGTATTCCTTTACTCAACAAACTGCAGATTTTTCACAAATTTCTACCCTCTTCGATGAGAATTCTCACCAAGAAGAGAATAAACAGTAACAGCCTGCTGTGCTATATTGAACTTTGCTCTATTAAGAACAAGTTCCTCGCCTTTTAATTTAGTCTTACTCAAAATATGAGTACAGGGAAGAACATTGTCACATTATGAATGGCATCTGCCTCAGTTCTCAGAGAGTCCTCTAGAAGCTGGTGAGCCTTTATAGCCATTTCTATTGACACTCTAGTCTTCAGCTTTTCTGCTGGTGGCCTATGACTCTCTACCTATAGCATTCTGAGTCTTCCCTAGCACATGGCCCCATAACTCTTCCACACTCCCCTTACAAAGCAGTTGCAAAGGCCCAAAGACCACAGTGTCAATGTACCACAGTGGTGACTATCTCGGACACAAATTCTATGTCAGGATGTCACAATGATAACCTTTTCCCCACACCTATTCTATGCCAGGATTTCACAGTGAATACCCTCTCCTCACTCCAATTCTATGTCAGGATACCAGAGTGAGGACCCTCTTTTCTTATTAATTATATGCATTAGTTCCTTAGCTCATTACTCCAACAGAGTACCTGATGGAAACAAATTGAGAAATTTATTCTGTTGCATGAAATTATTAAAAACAATCCATGCTAGCACTGGATACTCTCCAGCCCTGACAGTCTCCCTGCCCCCATGGCTATCCCCAAGTGGCAGTCCATCCAATTTCCCACAGTTCGATTTGCTTGCTGCAGAACCAATCACATACCCAGCCATCCATTCCCCAGCTAGTCTGCCAAGACTTGCTCTAAACCCTGTATAAAGAAAACTCCAGAGGCTTATAATTTATCAGTCAGATTTATAGAACTTTAGATTCTCAATCCCCAAAATGCCCACAAAAAGAACTCAAAACTCAATTGATATTGATACAAGCTGCACACCTAGATTGGACAATTGCCCTATATTATTCTATTGCTCTTCTACAGATATCCATAGCTACTGTGGCTATTTCAAGCCACTTGGATCCGATTCATCTTCTTCTCCTATAGGTTCCATCTTGTCTGCTCATCTCCATCTCCATCTCTATCTCCATCTCCCTCTCCATCTCTCTGTCTCTCTCTCTACCCATCTCTAAAACTCTCAGCCTGCCTTCTTTTCCACTGCCCCATCACAGGTTCTAGCCTTATCTTTCACCTTCTCTTACTTGCTTACAGACAGCAATCTACATTTGGACCGCCACTTGGGGATAACCATGGGAGCAAGAAGAGCACCATTGCCAGAGAGTAGCCAGAGATAGAGTGGATTATGTTTTAGTAAGTTCACTCAACATTATTCTGATTCATAATTTGAGATACAATGGGAAATGCATGTTATCTTGGGTTGTGCTCATGGTAACAAGAGTTTGTGGTACACTTTTTATCTTGGTGGATTTCGATCTAGATAACCAGACTAGAAGAACAATGAGCCTATAAACCTCAACAATTCTGACACCTCTCAAAACTGTATTCCTAGCTGAGGACTAAGTGTCCCAGCATATGACCTGCAGGGATAGAGCAGTGATGGCCCCATAGATTTGGACATATGAACATATTGTCCCTGATTAGTGGTGCTGTTGGAGAGGAGGGGGGTTAGGTGTGGCCTTGAAGAAGGAAATATATCAGGTGATTGGCTTTGAGAGTTTATAGCCTCACTTTACTTCCAGTTCCTCTCTTTACTTCATGCCTGTGGAGGAAGGTGTGGAGCTTCATGCTCCAGTTGCTGTCCCAGCTACTGCCATGTCTCCCTCACCATGAGGATTCTCCCTCTACAACTGTTTCCCTTGTCATGAGGATTCTCCCTCTACAACTGTACATCTCACCATGAGGATACTCCCTCTACAACTGTACCTTTCACCATGAGGATTCTCCCTTTACAACTGTACCTCTCACCATGAGGATTCTCCCTCTACAACTGTACCTCTCACCATGAGGATTCTCCCTCTATAACTGTACCTCTCACCATGAGGATTCTCCCTCTACAACTGTACCTCTCACCATGAGGATTCTCCCTCTACAACTGTACCTCTCACCATGAGGACTCTCCCTTTACAACTGTACCTCTCACCATGAGGATTCTCCCTCTATAACTGTACCTCTCACCATGAGGATTCTCCCTTTATAACTGTCCCTCTCACCATGAGGATTCTCCCTCTACAACTGTCCCTCTCACCATGAGGATTCTCCCTTTACAACTGTACCTCTCACCATGAGGATTCTCCCTTTACAACTGTACCTCTCACCATGAGGATTCTCCCTCTACAACTGTCCCTCTCACCATGAGGACTCTCCCTTTACAACTGTCCCTCTCACCATGAGGATTCTCCCTTTACAACTGTCCCTCTCACCATGAGGATTCTCCCTCTACAACTGTCAGTCAAAATAAACTCTGTCCATCAGTCACTTTTGGTCATGGTGTTTTATCACAGCAACTAATACAAAGGAACATTTTACATCCAACCCCCAACACCCTGCCTGATGGCTGTGCACTATTGCCATTTTAACATCAAGTCTTCAAACCTCCAATGTGCTTTGAGGCTGGGAACAAATATCATCTTTCTAATGAAAGCTCCTACTTATTGAATGAATGGTACACTAAACAGTTAATCTAGGTGGTCATGATTTAAATTTCTAAGAAATCAACGCAGGGTTTTGAGTGATTTGTGTACTTTTAAAACCCTTTTATTGATTAATTATGAATTTTACATCATGTACCCCAACCCCACTCAGCTCCCTGTCAGTCTATATGGACTCTCTGCCCTTGCAACCCCCCACCAAAGAAAACAAATAATAAAAATAATAAAACATAAAAATATCTTGCCAAGGAAGCTGCAGTGTACTGTAGTGTGTAACACAGTACACCCTTTTCCCAAACAGCTTTACTTGCAAATGTTCATTGCAATGAGTCATTGGTCTGGTTTGAGGCCTCTGGCTTCTGCTAGACTATCAGTACTGGATCCTCACCAGGACTCCTCTCAGATATCCTGTTGTTGCCCGTATCATGGAGATCCTGCAGCTTTGGTTTGGCAGGAATGGCCCCTTCACACGCTTCAGCAGTTAAGAGATGGGATGGGATCACTCAAAGCCCTGGATCTGGGCCAGGGTGATAGGTAGGTTGGTCAGACCCGCAGTTTCCCAGCACTGCCCGGACAAACAAAAACAAAACCAAAACAAAAAACAAAAACAAAAACAAAAAAACACACACCTGAAACCCTGAACCTAAAATTTCCTTGCTTTCTAAATTTAAACATTTATTTTTCTCCTTAGCATTCATACCTTCGAACCTAAAAATTTTCAATTTGTTTAAAAATTTTTAAGGTCCAAAAATCATATTTAATCTACCCCTATGGGTCAAAAAACTATGTTGATCTATGCCATTATTTAATCCTTAATTAACAACCAGTTTCCTTTTACAGAAAAGCTGTTACAGCCTATCCCAGATACATAATTAACATGATATTTTCTTCCTCAGCCATCCAGAGCAGACAAATCCTCAACCCTTCCCTCTGCTCTCCCTAATACAACACAGGCAGCTCCCCTCTTAAAGGATGCCTTCCAGGGCTAAGTTCCTCAAACACCCTTGCCTTTTTTCTAGGAGCATAACAACAAATCATGATGAGTTCCCAAGCAAACTATTACAAGCTTAACACACAGTACCCACCCTGTGCAGACATTCCCCTGCTGGGGCTCTGCTCCTTTGTTATGATTACTCTACAGGTTTATCTCTACAGAAGAAGGAGAAGGACGAGGAGGAAGAGGAGGAGGAGGAAAAGGAAGAGGAGGACGAGGAAGAGGAAGAGAAGAAGGAGGAGGAAGAAGAGGAGAAGGAGAAGGAAGAGGAAGAGGAGGAAGAGAAAGAGGAGGAGGAGGAAGAGGAAGAGGAGGAAGAGGAGAAGGAGAAGGAAGAGGAAGAGGAGGAGAAGGAGGAGGAGGAGGAGGAAGAGGAGAAGGAGAAGGAAAAGGAGGAGGAGGAAGAGGAGAAGAAGGAGGAGGAAGAGGAAGAGGAGGAGGAGGAAGAGGAAGAGGAGGAAGAGGAGAAGGAAGAGGAGGAGGAGGAGGAAGAGGAGGAGAAGGAGAAGGAAGAGGAGGAGGAGGAAGAGGAAGAGAAGGAGAAGGAAGAGGAAGAGGAGGAGGAAGAGGAGGAAGAGGAGGAGAAGGAAGAGGAAGAGGAGGAGGAGGAGAAGGAAGAGGAAGAGGAGGAGGAGGAGGAGGAAGAGGAGGAGAAGGAAGAGGAAGAGGAGGAGGAGGAGAAGGAAGAGGAAGAGGAGGAGAAGGAGAAGGAAGAGGAAGAAGAGGAGGAGGAGGAAGAGGAGGAGGAGGAGGAAGAAGAGGAGGAGGAGGAAGAGGAGGAGGAGGAGGAGGAAGAGGAGGAGGAGAAGGAAAAGGAGGAGGAGGAGGAGGAAGAGGAGGAGGAAGAGGAGGAGGAGGAGGAAAGGCAACACTGCACCACAGACCCAAAGATTCCTGAGACAAACAGGCTAAGACCCACAGATGACTGACTTGAGACCTTCCAGGGACAGATGAACTCTCTTGCCAAAGCCAAATGGCTACTGTATTTGGGGAAATTTACATGATAATAAGGAAAACATGATGTCTGTGTGGATTAATCAAAAGTTTTCAACGTTTTAAAACCAACGTTAATATTCTCACAAGCTGTACAGTCTAATGAACAATTAATTGGTTCAATAATCCCTTGCCATCTCTCATTATTCTTCTGGCTAACTCTCCTCTTACCTGTGCTGCTCCTCTTACCTGTGTAGTGTTTTATTTTGATGCTTCCACCCCACCCAAAATTTTCACTTCAAATAACACTAGACAATCACTCAATGACACGTCTTCTTTAATAAATAGAAAAGGAGGAGCTTCGGGTCACATCTGCCCAGAGCAGAGTTCTCCATGCTTAGGAGATTCCTAGAGGCCTGAGGGTTTAGCTAATAAGCTTCTCTTCCCAGACATTCCTCCCTGCAAAAGGTATTTAATCTTGGATCCACTCTGAGAGGTATGGTATGTATCCATTTTCCACAATGAACAACCAATAAACAGTTTGGGGCCAAGGACTGTCTCTTTTATCAAGAACCACATGGGAGCATGGAGCAGAGCCACTGCCTCAATCTCCCGAAGAAGGTTCATCTGAGCCCCAGACAACCACAGCTACCTTTGACAATTAGCTAAGACAGAGCTCCCAGCCCTGGCCTCAGGCTAGATGCCGCTAGATTTTGGGCCCCCAACAGTCCTGGCTTTGTTGCGGGTTGTGGACTGCACCCCACACACACACTCACACACACACAAACACACACTTTGTTCCTGATGTCTCTGTGTGATTTTCTAGCAGCGACTAGAAAACTGGAAGTTAGGGAATACCAGCTTTGGCTTTCTCACACCTCAGACTGCACTTGTTCCGCCCTGGAGCGGTGTTGCCCTGGGTTCCCTGAGCCAGGCAGCGGCTTTGGAATAAGCTCAGTCAAGCTCCCTGCGTTTAGCCTCCATGCCCTGTGGCAGGGTGGACTTTGGACCCACAACTGCCCAGGCAAGGGGTAGAGCCAGCTCTGTGTGGCCCTCAGACATCAACATGGCCCAGGGGGCAGCCTAGACCAGGGATGTTTGAATGGCCTTCGGAGGTAACAAGGGCCATGAACATCAACACAGGCTTTTGCAGCTGCAGGGCCATGGACCCAGATGTGGCCCTCAGAGGTAGCATGGGCCTGGACATCACCAAGGCCTCAGGTGGCAGTGTGGGCTGTTCCCATCAGGCTGTTCCTCACCACTCTCACGTTTCCAGTCCCACCTCTTTACATAGTACACAAACTGTTCCACTTCTCTTTCTCTCCCATTTTTTTTCCACATACTTGCTCATTTTAGTGGTGCCTGGGTGGGGGTAAGTGATTTGTTTATTCAATAATTTAAGCTTAAGCAGTGGCATTTACTACTTTGGTGAAGAAAAAAATTTAAAAAGCTTTGCTTTTATATTAAGTTCCTGGGTGTACTGATTTCTGTTCATACTTTCAATTTTATTTTTAAAATTTTTTATGTTTATTTATTTTATGTGTGTGAGTGTTTTGCTTGCATGTATGCATGAGCAACACTTTTAGGCAGTGCCTGTGGAGGCCAGAAGGCTGTACTAGACACACTGGAACTATAGTTACCCAGGGTGCTGAGTTGCAGTGTGGGTGCTGGGACTCAAACTCCTGAGTCCTCTGGAAGAACAGCAAGTTCTCTTAACTGTTGAAGCATCTCTCCAGCCCCTGCTTTAAATTTCATCTTATTGATTTATTCCTTTATTTGGTTATACATAATTTTATTATAATCTTATAACAGTACTGGCTGAATTATGTACAGGATTTTTTTCCATGAATGATTTAATTTTGCTCATGACTTTTCCATGCATTTCACAATTGTTTTATCAGCCTTTAGAAATTACCATCAATACTTCACTTAAACAACAACCAAACGTGTGAAGCAATGTAAGGTCTCTATGCTTTTGTAGTTCTTATTCTTCAGCATCTAAAATTGTTGTGTGTTGTTCCATCTATTTAGAGACATTTCTGTTTATGCTTTATTGGATTCCCCATCCATATATATTCATTAAGCTTAATAGACTGAATAGACAGCATGTCTTACTATTGCAAATGCTTTAAGAGTATTTTTTTTTGACTTGGGGAAAAGCCCTGAGATTAGCTTTAACTAATTTATGGTTTTTGAAGTAAAATAAGAAATAACAAGTGACAATACTGGATATTGTGTTCTCTTCTGGTTTTGTAATTATATCTTGCTATCTATAGACTAAAGATTACAGAAGTACATTATGCTGGGTAACATAACTACTGGCCTTTGATAGAATGTCTTCAAAGTTTCACCAATGTGGTAGAAACCAGGTGTAAATCATGCTGTCATGTTTGAAAAGTAGATACCCTAATGAATTATGAGTTTTGTTTTTAATGTTGGATGTTGAATCTTATTAACTATAATTTCTGTGTTATAGCCATAAGGGATCTACTTGGAGAGCAGAAGGTATTGAAAGCACTCAGGGTATGAAGATTCTGATGCCATAATTATAAGCTTATGTAGCTATTGGAAGACCAAACAAAGATCAGGGAGTTTAAGACCCAAGAGCCTGCGACTTAGTCATTGTTCCATTGCTGTAAAGAGACACCATGACTGTGACAACTCTTATAAAGGTGAACGTTTAATTTGGACTTGCTTACAGTTTCAGAGGAATCATGGCGGCTTACTGGGAGACATGGAGGTGAGGAAGCAGCTGAAAGTTCTACCTCTGAATCTGAAAGCAGCAGAAAGAGATGCTTTGACAGCCCCAAGCCTACCCCCAATGGCACACTTCCTCCAACAAGGCCACACCTCTTAATCCTCTTCAAGTAGTTCCACTACCTGATAACTAAGCATTCACATAGATGAGCCTCTGGGGGCCATTTGGGGTACCCATGAACTCCTCTGAGGGTCTCAGTTTACTCCTTTGTCAGTTTGTGATGGCCTCCAGATGCCAATACTCCCTTCTTCCTGGAAAGCTCATCATCAGAATCTTCGGACTGGAAGGCAGCTCTTGGATTCTCCTCTGCCTGGAGTCCATGACAAGGAGCAGAGGCACTGCCAAAGGAACAATTATGCAACCCAAGTCGTTATTTCTGGAGATGACCATGATGAAGTCTGTTAAATTTCCTCAATATATCAAGCTATTTTTAAAGTTACTTTGCCTGGGAATATTTTAAAACATATTATCAATTTTCATTTGTAAAAACTGTATTTTTATTCAACGTGGTATTTTCCATTCTATTTATGAAAGAGCTTAGCATTTCCATTGTGCTGTGAGACCCTTGTTTGATTTTGATTCAGACAATGCATTGACAAAGCTTCGATCTTTCTGTTGTGCTCCTTTTAAAAGATTATTTCTTTTGTTTTCAAGCTAATTTGTGTTCTTAAAGAACTCAGATTTATCACATAAGAATTACTTGTTTCTTGAAAGTCACAAACAATTGATAAATATCTCTGGTCTGGATCCAATATACACACCCGCCACACAAATACTTCTATTGCTGAGTGCAAAAACATATACACTTGTAAGCCAGGACACAGTGTCTGAATCAAGCTAATGATATGAAAATGCTAATGACTAGATTTATTAGAAGGTTCAAATTTTGAAGACAAAGGAAAAACTCTATATTTCTTTTGTGTAGCGTCAAATTATTTAGTCAACAAAAAGGGCCCTGGAATGGCACTATGTCCAGCATGGATGACAGCAGGTTGACTTAAGCAACAGAACACAAAAAGCAAAGATGGCAGCTCAAATCTTAGGTGAGGGATTTACATTGGAGCTATAAAAATATTTTGGGGAAGAAAAAGATCATCAAAGTCCAAACTTATTCTATGTCTTTGGAGTTGAGAAAAAAAGAGAGAGATTGATTTGAGGACTTGTGAAGCAGTTGTTAGTAGGAACAAATGTATTTTATTTGCATGTGGGTTGAAGAGAAAGGCCAGAACAGAAGAGTGGTTAGAGATATCTAGGGGCTAGGGATGCAACTCCCCAGGTAGAGTACTTGCCTACAATGAACTATATTTTCATCCCTAACACATCACAAAAAACCACCTATGTTGGACAACTGGATTAAGGATGGATTCCTGGCATGCTCTACTGCTGTGAGGAGACATGGCTAAGACAACTTATAAAAGAAAGCATTGAACTGGCTGTTTGCTTACAGTTGCAAAGTGTTAGTCCATGATTGACCATCATGGATAGGAACTTGGTGACAGGGAGGCATAGTGAGAAGTAACAGAGAGCTCACATCTTATCTGAGAAGTGGAGGCAGAGACAGAGTGAGACTGAGCCTGGCTTTTGAGACACTGAAGTCCACCCCCAATGACACGTCTTCTCTTACAAGGCCACACCCAATCCTTTCCAAACAATTCCATTCAAACATCCAAATATATCAGCCCATGGGGTCATTCTCACCCAAACCACTACATACACAAAGGAGAAAAATCAGACTTGTGGAATTCAAAAAATAATTTTATGTTGGCAAAGACCTTGAGATATCTGCCAGTAAATTGTAAAACTGCCAAGTAGATGGTTCAAACTCTGGATGAGAACTCGGGTTTGGGAGATGGAGACATGGGTCTGGGAATCATCAGTGGACAAGACTGAAAAGACCTGAATCAAATTCCCCAGGAAGAAGGAACAGAGGGAGGAGAGGTTAGGGCTACAACAGAGAAGGTGCCAACATTTAAGTGGTTGAAGGAGGAAGAGTTAGTGGAGGAGGCTGAGAAAAAGCAGCCTGATAATTAGAACCAGGAGAGTGTGGGATCCCAGGAGCCACATCAGGAGAGAAAGAAAGTGTTCACAGGAAAAAACAACCATAGAGTCACAAGACATAAGAACTCGATTCCACAGCGAGTAGTCATCCACAGAGTACTGTGGAAGGGTGCATGGAATCTTCTGGAACACTGAGAGTTTGGGGAAGTAAGGAAAGTCTGGGAAAGATATGTGTTTTAAACACATATTAAATGCATCCTTGATGCATTTCAATTCATATTTTGTTTTACCATTATTCCAGGCAAGTGTATGAATTCTGTATACCACTGACTGAAATCTGACACAGTGAATAAAATGCACATAATCTAAAACATTAAAGAAAGGTACAATCACCTTAAAGACCCCTGGTGGGTTTTGTCCTTCAATATCATCTAAAAGAAAATGTACCTAATGTAAATGAAATGTTCTGTCCCTAACTCACAATTATTATTATGAGAATTAACAAAATGTAATTAATTAAGTCATGCAAAGCAGTAACCATTCTCCTTTGTATCTCTAGATCCTGGTAAACGGGTTAGAGTCTTATAAGAGCTTCTAAATTATCAAGGTGGTTCATACCTGCAATCCTGGCTCTTCGAAGCCTAAAGTAGGAGAAGGAAGAGGAGTTTAAGGCAACCTGCACCATCTGCATAAAGTAACCAAGAGACTTTCATCAGCCTTTGCTATACCCACTCCCTGATAGCCAGTCTTCACATGACCATCAGTCTTCATGTGTCTATCTTCATGTGACCATCCCCACGTCACTGGAACTGCAAAACATTTCACAGGAGCTGAGTCTCCATCTACTGCATGCTGTGAAGATCAGCAAGGAAATATGCTACATTGTAACAAGGGTTAAGGATACAGCTCAGCGGTAGAGCACTTGACTGGCATACATGTGGTCCTGAGTTCAATCCTCGGCACTGTAAAAACAAACAAACCTCGTGATTTGAAACTGTGTTGTTTTCTTTTGAGAGACACCTTTGAACTTGTCATTCCAGCTATTGAATTTCATCCACTTTACCATTTCTGAGCTGCTTGGAGTCGCCTCCACACAACCTTCCAGAATTGCCTGTCAGTTCTGTGATCAATGAGCAAAGTCCTCACATGGTTTTTCTGGGGTTCTTTACAGCTTTAATACAGCTTTAACAGGCATAGCTGTTTTTATTAATGTTAAGATCTGTAAGAGTTGGGATATATCATAAAATCATATTCTTCTCTGTAGAACCCCAAGTGATTTACATATTCTTGTTATAAATACATTTCATTGGTACTAAAAAGCAGTTAAATGGAAACCTGATTACAAAGTAACTGTCATTGATTTCATATGGTTCTGGCTGCCCACCATTCCCGCTTGTCTCCACTGTGTTTAATCTGATCTGATACCATTAAAATATTATCCTCAGGGGAACTCATGGGGAGTCAATGTTAAGATTAAAACCATACGTTAAAGATGTTCTTTCCCCACACTTTCTGTGTGTTCCTAACAAACGCAAAGGCTAAATAGAATCCATTCTTCTTTTCTATATTGCACGCCTCACTATACCAGGACAAAATGCATGCTGGGAAAGCATACTCATGACTTCTAGGAACTTATTTAGAAATGCATTTTTGTTGTTTTTTGAGCAAAGGAAGCCAAATTGCCTCT
>NW_022196903.1:141463434-141473418 GCF_008632895.1 Mastomys coucha | reverse complement strand
TCTTCTTCTTCTTCTTCTTCTTCTTCAGAGCTGAGTCATCTGTTATACTAAGGCCCACTTGTGAATTTCAGGCAACTGTTGAAAATGAACCAGAATAACGAAGTTATCTTCCTTCAGTGAGCTAACAGGAGAAAAAGATCAAGTAAAAGCACCCCCACTCT
The DNA here is from genome assembly GCF_008632895.1 of Mastomys coucha. Taxonomy (NCBI): domain Eukaryota; kingdom Metazoa; phylum Chordata; class Mammalia; order Rodentia; family Muridae; genus Mastomys; species Mastomys coucha. Next base: position 141,473,257 of record NW_022196903.1, on the reverse strand, counting down.
AGGAAGAACAGGCTTCTTACACCCCTCCTTTAAATGGGAGGATAACAGCTCAACTAAAATGTTTATTATTTAAATTCTAATTTACATAGACCTCAGACAGAATTCATTATGAAAACAAATATAAAAGCATGAAATCTAAGGAAGATAAAGAGGTAAATTTTTATAATATCAACACTGAAGATTTTAAATATGTTTACATTTACATAGCTTTTCTAAAAATAGGGAAAATGGAAAAATGGTGAGAGCTAACTAAGAGTGAAAGAAGCCAATAACTGGCACTACCACATATTGAACCACGCCTCGAGGCTCAGTAAGGCTACATCGGGTGGGTGTCAACTTATTTGTGTTGACTGCTGTGTCCCTTCAGTAATTTTTAAATTACTTTCCCCCAGATTTATGAGGCACAAGGGACTGTAAAAATTATTCTAAACATTAGCAAGAATATGAACTGTAGAAAATAAGGTGCGTATTTCATGACTAATCTAGTTTTTTAAAAATACAGACTCTTAAATGCTTCAAAATGTGGGTCTAGAATACATGATGATTTCACATATTTATCAGCATTATTATTACCTTCTATATTGATGATATGTGCAAATAATACAGCTTTCTGGGGAAATATAGCTCTCTAGCTAATATTTAAATGTCATACTTTTAAAATTGCTTTATAAGTCTTAAAAGTATTTTTCTGAAGAAAACATCTTTCAGTGAGAGAAGCTTAAAAGATAGGGAGATCTCTCCCACAGTGGTGAAGTGTTGGTTTCTGTAGGGCACTGCCATTGCAACCCGTTTTCTACATTCTCTACTTTGCTCCTTGGTTGTTTCAATAGAACCTACGAATGCAGATCCAACCCCCCTCAGTAGAATAAGAAATAGTGCTTATGACTGCCTATGCATGCTGCAAACTTCTGGCAATTAATTTCAATTAAGTTATTTACAAGGTGTGCCACTGCTAACTTTGTGCCCAGATGTTTCACTTGGCAAAAACGCAGCGGCCACCAATGAAGTCGGTTTCGGCAACAATCACTCATTGATGGGATTTTCACAGTGAATTCACAGCACCTTCATAACACCAGCGTATGATGTCATCACCCTGCCCCTCATCTCGACCATAAAAATGCCAATACAAGTTACAACAAATGACTGCGGGCGATGGCTGAGTTCTAGAGTGGCTGCTTCGAACACCTGGGCTCTGCTGGAATCTAGCAGCTTTCAAAGCTTCGTTACCAGATGTTTGTGGAACAATTTATGCATGTATGGAAAACATACATTACTTTTTCATTTGCGTGAGTGATTACCAGAACTTTGGAAGTAGTGGAAACATGGGTTTCTTTTCTTTTTAAAAGACTAATGAAAGTTTACTAGGGACATACTTTTTAATTAAAATCAGCATTGTTAATCTTAACCATTAAGAGTTGAATCTGCATAATAATGTTTTTAAGTAGTTGTTCAGATAATACATTTTTTAAGTTAATTAGGTACTGGGGTTGTAACCTTGAGGAAGAAAATAAAAACCTATAAAGGTTTTATTAATTTTTAAATCAGCTATTAACCATCTCACTGTGTTTAATAATTTTGCATGTTAGGACACTATTTAATAATCATGCCTTACTTCTCTTAACTATTTTCTATGCTCTTCATGTAAGACAAGAGAAGGTTGAGCTGACACCTCAGTGACTAAGAACCCTCACTGTTTTTCTAAAGAATAGGAGTCTAGCTGCTAGCATCTACTTTAGGCAGCTCACAGTCTCCTGTAACTCTAGCTCCAGGGGATCCAACGCCCTCTTCTGGGCTCTGTGGGCACTGCACTCATGTGCATATACCTCCACACAAACACACATGTGACTAATAATAATAATAATAAATAATGACAAACACTATTTAAACTATCTCTGTATATTTACATTTACCACAGTCCCCTTTTCTACAGTAAGAGGAATTATACTTTGTGATTCAAATACCTTATCATTTTTGGAAAGTAATTTTTCCATATATCAGTTCCAATTGTATTCTCCACCTATCATGTCTCTCTAAGTAAGAAAGCTTTACCAATGTTTTAATAGGTATGTTTTATACAGGATTGTAATTCTTTTAATTTTAAGAAAATTGATTCTTCTTAATTTTTAATTAATTAAAAGGAGAACCCTATGAAAAATAAGCAGCAAACTGACCTGTTTGTGAAAGTTCAACTATTCTTCTTTACTTTATATTAGGAGATGAAATGGACCACATTTCCTCCCTCTGAGCAGCTACAAAAAGCTGCTCAAACTACGCACAGCTGTGTGGTAAGAGACTCATTTGGTTCAAAGAACTCTGAATCTATGCAGGCGCTAAAATGATGTAAGGTTCTGAATAAAATCAAAGCATATTCTATCAGGGTCTGATGAATGTGTTATGTTTCTAAAGCCCGGTTTCAGAAATTATATGTGTGCTGCTTCTTGAACAAACAGGTAAGTGATTTAAAAGAAAGAAAGAAAGAAGGAAAGAAAGAAAGAAAGAAGGAAAGAAAGAAAAAGAAACAGCTGTCTTGTTTAAGAAGCAAACATTTCAACCATTTCAACACCTTGACTAAGAAATGACCATTAAATCGAACCTGTTTGCTATCAGGTTATAAACTGAATGAAGTGTCAGAAGAAAATACACATTAATAGGTGGGATAGTAAACATGAAATGAAAACATCTTTGCAAATTTAACACTTAGTAGATGGATTCCCTTAACCCTCTGCCTTGCTGTGAAGTTCATGGTGGTCCTTGAGTAGGGCTGGAATGCCTTCCTCTGCCTTTCCCTCCTAATGTGTCCAGGATTCTGCCAGCTCTCTAGGGAGCCATTAGGAGCAGCAGGGTGGTGATGCTGGCAGGCGCCTCATGGCATCTCTAGGGAGGCCCCAATCTGAGAGCCACACAGCCACTGTGAACACACACATCCTCATGCCTAGCTTGTTACAAGTTTGGGTCCTACGTGATGAGAACAAACCCCGCATGGGGATAGATGCTCTCTGTGTTTCCTTGAGAGAATGTAAATGTCTCCCTGTTGAGAGTTTTATCTGAAATGCTTTTAGTTTTTAGTTTGGACCTGGAGGCAGACTAGGGGAGAACTTCCTAATGCTAATGTTATACAGGGCTCCAGTTTGTTTTCCATACCTGGGATATTTTTATACTGCCATTAATGAAAGCAATAACCACAAAAGAAATTAAACTACAAAGAGAATATGGTAAACCATGTTAATGTCTGACCTAAACATGTACAGCAAAGGGATTGCACGGCTGCGGTTACAGCTTGTTCATTAACTCACCTACTGCATTTATGGCACTCAGCAACATGGCGACCGTGTGCTAAGGATTCTCTCAAGCTGCACTGACTCAACACATTTGGGAGGAGAGGGAAAGAAACACTGGATAATCCCTAACATTTTGTTCACTTGAAATAAAGCTTGCAAGGCTTTACAAGTGTCCGTGGTGCTGGCAACCAGAGAGGGCTTGCTAGCTCCTTAGATGCAAATACAATAAGTATCATTTCCACTGGAAATACATTTGTTCAGCCGGAAAGAATGGAACACTGTTAGTTCAAACCACACCTGGCAGTCTGTGTCTTGAGTCACCTGTGTTAGGATGGAATGCTCACAGGGGGTCTGTTTGACCTGAAGCACTTCCCAGACAGTCAATGTTTTGTGGGTAGGTGTTGAATTGCTAAAAATCAAGTATTCTCTGTACAATCTAGGTCTGTACTTTGTGGCTATTGAAGACAAATCTAGGCCCACTGAGTAGTTGAAGACTTTTCTCTTGGAAGACTGGCTAGAGAGCTCTGTCCTCCTGTCTGTCTACAGTGTTCTGGACCACTCCCAGGGGCTGAGCATGGAGGAGAATTCTGTTATGCCTATGGCAAGAATCTTACAGAAATGTATATGTCTTTGGGAAGGTTCATTTTGTTGAAAAAGTACTTGATGATATCTTAGAATTTCCCAATAGTTTGCAAAGCTTTCTTTTACATGGATTTTCCCATTTAATTACATGTCCATCTTCCCCTGTAGATCAGATGAGCCAATTACTTGGAAGTTAGTCAATAACAAAAACAACTAGGAAAGTTACAACTGGAGTAGAAGAAAGAAAACACACATGTTCTTTGTTTAAAGGCGTATTGTCATTATAAAACTTGGTCCTTATTCAAAAGCCTTAAAATCAGTATCTATAGACTGAGGAGATGACTTAGTAAGTTAGGGCTAAATGTTTCCCAAGCATAAAGACCAGAGTTTGATTCCTAACACCCATCTAAAAAGCCATACCTCATACCCAGGGAGGCCAAGGCTTTTTAAATGGGGATCACTAGCTTGCCAGCTTCCCAGGTCCCAGGGAAAGATTCCGAGGGTCTCAAAAAAGCAAAGTTGATGGCTCTTGAAACCAGTACTCAAAGGTGACCCTGGCTTCATGCATGCACACACAGGCACATCGACACATACCCCAATTATAAACAGGAACAGCATCTAGGGAAGTCCAATGCTAACTGCTGAATATACCATGTCCATGTGAGAAGGAACTACCATACACAGAGAGAAGCACGGAATCTGCGGTGTGGTGCTGAGTCTCATCAACGTATGCTTTTCTTACTTTCACTCAACAGCTGTTCAAATCCTGAGATTCGATCTGTATTAAAGTCAGGTGCAAAATCAGACTTGGGAGTTTCCTAGTCTTCATCAAATTTAAACTGTCGTTAGAGGAAAATTTCAAAGGAAACAGCATAGTTAACTGGGCTCCACCAAATGTCACTGCAGACCAGGGGTTGGAGAACATGATCTAGAGAGCCTTTGGAGCCCACCTTCACAGGAACATGTTCAATTCTCACCAGTTATGGGACTTAGTGAAAACGTTTCTTTGCTCTGCTGCAGTTCCCAGGTGCACTCAACCCACATGTATGCACCACGGCATGCACTGATTCCATGGACCAGAGCACTCTAGCCCACATGTATGTGTCACAGCGTACAGAGTGCACAGACCAGAGCACTCGAGCCCACATGCATGCACCACAGCATACAGACTGCACAGACTCTCAATCTCTGTTCAGCATGAAGTATGCTTCCCACAAAGAGTACCCAAAGCAGGATCCAAGAGTCTCACACATTTCCAGGAATACAAACGTCAAAAAGCATTGTTGCCAGCATGCCCAGAGTATTTAATGTCTTTAGGTAGCTGGGAAGCTACCAGAAGAGGCAGTGCCATCTATGTTGGTCTTCACAAACCTTCCCAATTCCTAGGATCTCAAGTCTTTTCAAGGCAGAACACGCATTGACTTCTTCAACACATCAACTATGGTCTGTCCCCCTTCCACTTGACTTTAAATCAGTGCAGACTCTCCCTTGTCAGTCAGCATTTTTCAACAAGGGTAACTGAAACTTGGGCATGTAGGAGGAAAAATGTTTCCTCTTCCACCAGACTTAAAAGAAGATGGATGCCCTTCCCCATTTCTCTCATTAGCGCTGCAGTATAAAAACCATCTGTGACAACTTAGTAAATTAAATACACCGAAGCAACAAATAAAAGACAACTTAATGTATAAAATACAGAAGACCCATTCTTCTGGTTTCTTGACAAACAGCATACGCAAATGGCCAACGTCAGGAGGACCAGGCAGCAACTAGGCAGGAAAAATGCTGGTAAGTTGCCAGCCTCCTCCAGCTCCCCCTGTCAGGCCTCCCTCATCCTCATTGACTGTGCACTTAGACCATAAGCCCAGACAAACCTCCCTTCCTCAAGCTATATTTGCTTGGTATCTGTCCCAGCAACAGGAAAAGTATATGACCCAGGCACCAGCTTTGGATGTCTCTTAAATCATCTTTCCAGGTTGACAGAACACAAGTAGACTTGATTTGGCATGTAGAAAGCAAATTCATAGCCTGGGAAATAGAATCTCTATTATCTTAAAATTTGTTACAAATCTGTATTCTCCAGAAATTATTTTTAAGCATTTCTATTCCTCATCTGGGTTTTCTGTTCCTATGTTATATGCCTTTACACAGCACAGTCAGATGTTCTCTTTGGCTTTCTATATAGCTCATGTGTGGATGTCTCACTTTCTCAGCTATTTAGGAAACAATATTTTGCTTAAGGCAGAAGCATGTATTGTGATTCTGTGATCCTCATCTTCCAGGGTTAATCTTCTATAGTGGTGTGGGGGTGGTGGTGTGGGGGTGTGTGTGTGTACAGGTCACATGCCCCAGTGTATAGGACAGAAGTCAACATTATGTGCTTTCCTTGGTCACTCTCCAGGTGTATTTTGAGACAGAGTCTCTCACTGAACCTAGAATTCACCAATCGGCTAGACTAAATGACCAGAAAGACCCAGGGGCCCTCCTGTCTCTGTCTCCCAAGTTCTGGGATGGGAAATGAACACTGTCATGGCCTGCTTTTTTTTTCCCACTAGAGATCTGAGTCCAAATCCTGATGCTTGCACAGCAAGGTTTTGCTGGCTGAGCCATCTTCCTAGGCCTTTGTTCAAGATTTTACATCTATTTTTAAAAGGCAGGTATCAGAATGGTTCATTTTGGTGGGGCTCAAAAATATACGTAGTCAGCTAAAACTATATATAAAGGCTGTGTATGTCTTGGCATGGTTGGCAGAACTTATCACACAACACACATCAGATTCCCACTTAAAGGGACAGTACAGAGGGAAATAATCATCAGAGCAAAGAGGACCACCAGTATGACATCCGGAAGAGATTATAGTTTCCCAGGAGCTGTCTGGATTGAGTGTTTCATAGGCACTGTAGTTCTTATATCTGTAAGGAGAGTGAGGAGGAGGCACAGGCTTGTCAGCAGATAACTGTCATAGGAATACCCAACACCAGAACACATTCAACATTGAACAGAATGAGTACCACTGACTGGCTATTGATATTGGTGTTGTCCGAGCTATCAAATGAACCTCATAAACATCATACAGGTGTCATAAGTGGCATTATCCCCTTCCACATGGAGCTAAAGGAACTTGGTTTTATTGAGTGATTTTCAATTTTGGTCTTCTCTGGATTTCTAGAGAGCATGTTTCTACACACACCACTCTGTGTAGGTGAGGTGGAGTCCTGCTGTAGAGCATTGCCACAGGTCTCCTGAGGATCAGAATGTGCTCCTAGGAGACCTGCATGGAAAGAGCTAGCCCTCAAAGCAGAAGTTTATGACATGCTGAATCAGACAGCCCTGCAGAGGGCCCTCCTTCCTTTCCTTAGTCTGAAATGATTAATTTCTAGAATTGAAGAGACAGACAGAAGAGGAGGAATAAGGGGGAAGAAAAGGAGATGGAGAAGAGGAACAACAGGAATGAGGGGAGAGATGATGAAGAACAGAGAGGGAGTCAAACACCTATTCTCCTCCATCTCTGGGCTCACCAGCAAGCAGATGCTGCCCACCTTCATGTCTTCTCTATTTTTCTCTTCTTTTCCTTTCTCCTTTTATTTTATTTTTTGTCTTTATGTTTTATTGTTGGTTTATGACACAGGATCTAACTATGTAGCCCTGACTGTCCTAGAATTTGCTATGTAGATAGACCATGCTGGGCTGGAACTCACAGAGAATGTTCTTGCCTCTGTCTCCTGAATATTAGAATTCAAGGCTTACACCACCATGCCAAGCTACTTCATGTCTCTTTCCAAATCTACCGTGGTCTAGCTTCTCCTTCCTTTACTTCCAGCAAACAGATAGCTCCTACAACAGCCTCCAATGGCCTCCTGCTGTGGGACTGATAGCCTTTTCCATTGCCTCAACTTATATTTAGGATTCAAAATATTTATCAAATGGCACTTGAGGAGCCTATTTTTCCTTATGAGAGCTTCCTTGCTCACAGTTCTTTGCTCTGTCTTCACCCTGACTTAGCTTTTGTTATACATTGGGTTCTTTTACCCTCTGGTTTTCCTCCAAGATTCCTTTCTTGCCCTGTGCATTCTCCTCTCTGCCCTCTGCAGTAGACTGTGACACCATCTGCTTACAGCTCTTATCCTTGGCATAGAGCTGCGCCTTGACCCTCTGGCTTGTATTTAAGCTCCTAAGAGATCCGACACAGCGCTGGAAGCACCATAAACCTGATAACCTAAGAGCGTGTTCTTTCTTAACCTCTTCTCTCCTTTTTGTGTCAGAATCACTTTCCTGTGTTACCTGTTTGTCCACTTCTTGTAAAGCCTCTGAAGGCCCTAAAGCCTCAAAAGGCTCTAACGGAGCCCAGGGCTACGTGGGATCCACCCCTAGGCCAGCGCTCTCTTGTCTTCATACTCCGTTTCACCTGCCTCACCTGCTCTGTTGCTGCAGCCTCCTCCTCTCAGTCCTCTTGTCCAAATGCTTTTCCACCTTGCATTCCTCTTGAATCTCTAGTTTCCATCTTCACTTTGTAGATACCTGCTTTTATAATACAGAAATAAAACTGCTGGCTCCTTTCTGGATACTTCCTCCTGGTAAAGTTTACTTCTCTGCTTGCCCTTGGCTCAGTTTCTACTGACAGCTTGCCAAACATACTGATTCAGAGGAGCCTCAAGTTCGGGGACAAGCTGATTTGTTAGCATGGAAAGCCTACAGTCCTGCGTACTGTGGAAACTTCCCTCAGAGTCCTACACCTCACACTCCTGCATAGTTTCTTTTTACATCTGTCTATCATGACATCCATGTATCATCTGTCTGTCTGCCTGTGTCTCTCTCCCCACTCTCACCTTTCCCCCTCCCTCTCCCTTCTTCCTTAATTCTCTCTTCCTCCCTTTCTCTTCCTCTCTCCTTGTCTCCTTGCCTTCCTCCCTAACCCCTGTGTGTGTGTGTGTGTGTGTGTGTGTGTGTGTGTGTGTGTGTGTGTGTGTGTGCAGGTGCTCACAGAAGCTGTTAGAGAGCTTCAGACCTCCTGGAACTGAAGTTATAACTGGTCTTTAGCTGTCTGACATGAGTGTTGGAAGCTGAGCTAGGGTCCACTGAAAGAGCAGCAAGTACTTGTAACTTCTGACTCATCTCTCCACCTCCTACAATTATTTTCTTAAATCCTTTGAAAACTACTTTTCAGAGAAGCAGAAAATTATATAATAAGACAAAAATTAGAAAATCAAAATAATTTCTTAACAGAGGAAACGGTTACTCAAGAGAACAAAAGAATCTGAATTCACCAACAGGAGAAATTCCCTCTGTTGTTGGCTCATGGGTGAAATGAGAGGTGAAGCCTGGCCCTTCTCTCTCTCTCTCTCTCTCTCTCTCTCTCTCTCTCTCTCTCTCTCTCTCTCTGGGAACATTTGGAAATGAGTAAACCCTCTTTCAACCTGTGGGGTCAGTTCTGTCCACTGAACAAAAACGCGGACATGTGCGTCACCACCTCCCTTGCAAAACCTCCTGGGCCTGCAGCTACATGCAAGCTGCTGATTGTCTAAGATGTTGTACGTGACAATGAACACCTCAACTGTGAGTCTGGACAGCGAGGTCATACTCAGAAACGTGTGACCTCAGTGGGCGGGTGGAGATTGTGGGGGAGCAGAGCTTGGGTCAGGTGAACTTCTAAATGGGAAAGGTATTTGTGAGCTCATGCAAAAATAAATAAACAAGGAACAAGGAGAGAGGCATATTAACAAGGGAATAATCAGTCATGATTCTGGAAGCTACTGGAGCAGAGAGCTATTAACTCAAACAGCACACTGTTGGGTGACTGTAGTGAGGGATGCATCGCTCTGCAGGGAGAGTTCTGCCAGTTCTTGGATAGGAACAGGGCAGGCTAACAATTAAAAATGCAAATTAAGATCCATTTAAAAATTAGTTTTCCATTGAAATTAGGAAAAAAGCATTTCTCCCCTCTAGACAAGAGGTAAATATTGAGTTGA
>NW_022196903.1:141456450-141462882 GCF_008632895.1 Mastomys coucha | reverse complement strand
AAAAAAAAAAAAAAAAAAAAGAAAAAAAAAATTCAAATAAAAAGGCTTCACAAGCCAGAAGCCCAGTCCGACTCTCTCAACATACCCGAAGTCCTCTCTCACTTCCTGCATCCAACTTTCTGTCTGACATCTTTTCTCTCCCTGTCTGAAGTAATTACTCATAGCCTCCCTAATAATTTTTCTCTTCTTATTTGGAGAAAAGGGTGACATTACCAATTCTGTTGAAACCAACTACTGAAACCAAAGCCTCAAGTGGGGCTACAGCCAAGCTCCGTCCATCATAAGCCGAAGTCAGACATCAAATGCATAGAAAACAGAGGGCTGAATAAGATGGTATTTTGTGTTATTTTTGAGTCTCAGAAAATGATAAAAAAAAAATCCCTTTCCACTAATATTTCCACTTAAATCCTTAAATTACCAATTCTGAACAGGAATATTAAATGCTAAGCTATCATTTGGAATTTATAATGGAAAAGAAAAAAGCCTGGCCATCTAACAGACGCTTATTGACTTAACTCAGGCCTTTGCCTCTGTGGCAGGAAAAGGCAGGGTATCTTACAGGGAGACGTGAGGCTAAATTTGCTAATGTCAAACTCTTTAGAGTCACACTCCTACTTTTTTTTTTCCTGCCAATTGTGTACCGACGTCACTGTACCAGAGGTCTTTCTCTCACTCGTTTATATTTACAGTCTCCGTTTTCTTCTGTGGGTAGTGAACCCCAAGTTCTCTGTCAAGCATATGAGGATGCAGGCCCACATCCCCCTACCACCACCATCACCCCGACTTTCATCTTATTGAGCTTTCCCACAACTCTCCATTTATGATGAGCTTGATGACTTTGTGCTTTTAGGAACTTGGATAGACTTTCTTTCACTGTGCTTTATTCTTTTAGCGATCTAGCTTCTCAGACTAGAACATACCATTGTGGCTTCCTTGAGAAGGCCCTGCCATTATTGTAGACTGTCTCGGCTGCTTTTGAGTGGCCGCAGGCTGACCTGCAAACACCTGATTTCCACAGCTAAAGTTTTAGGGGACTTCCGTTTTGTTTTCCTCCCTCCCTGCCTCTCCATGACCACTACATCATTTTAGGACCTCCTTTGCTATATTTTACATTTTTAATCCCTCATCTTTTTTATGTTGCAAACATTTCTCATCTACCACTATTCAAAGAGAGATGTCTGTAAAATTATTTCCGTGAATAAACACACATGACAGAACTATTCATTGTGTTTTCGCTACGATAATAATTTTTAAAATATTTACACATTCACAGAAAGCTTGAAAATGCACGTGCCTTTGAGGAGTTGTTCTAATGTTATTTGTACTAATGCAAAATTAATTACAGGGGAACCGAGTTGCTGGCGGCCAATGGCTGGGCAGGGAGACAGAGGCAGGACTTTTAGACTTCCTGGGCAAAATACCATGGGAAGAAGAAGGAACAGAACCACCATGATGGGGAAGCAGAGAGAGATCAGACTTAAGAGCTGCAGAAGAGAAACCATCCAGCCATGGAAGAGTCAGGGAAGTGGACCCAGGGGCCACTTCCCAGATTGGGTCTGGGGTAGCAGAGATGAAATATAGATTTAACAAGTATTAACTCAGAAATATTGGAAGGGAGTGGGTTAGCCATATGGAGGTTCAGGAGTGGCCCAGCCATTGAGCTAGTTAAGGCATATTAAAAATAATATTCATTTGGGGAATCCAAAACATTTGGGCAGGTGTAGAGGAGGCACACATACCCACCGGGAGTTTAGAGCAGCTTAACAATTTACTGTTTCATGTGCCCGTAGTTATCGCAGGGTCTCTGCAGAGGGGGCTGTTGAGAGCACTTTCCTTCCTATTTATTTATTCACCTTCTTGTTCCATGATGTAGATGATTTCATGTCACAGATCGTGTTGTGTAAGTGTGTGTGAACATGCACACAAGACCCCCCTTGATGGTTGCGACACGGAGTTTGTTGTTTGGCACTTCCCACTGAACAAGAAATTGTGAGTGTTTGGATAGTAACATGTCTCCCTCTTGATTCACTCTTTGTTTATAAACAGAACTTCTCATGATGCAGTACACAAAGAAAATGTCCCTAGGAATATCTGGAGTCTGTAGTCACACTCCTGTCTGAATAAAATCTGAATCAGCATGTTCCAACCAGAGAGCATGTCTGTTGTCTAACAACACCATCTACACAGAACACTTAAGAGTTGTTACAAATAGACTGTGTGAATGACTTATCATTTAGGTTTGCGTTTCTTTGACTAGTAATTGGGGAGAGTAAGAAATAGCAGGTCACATCTGTAATCTTAACACTTGGACGGCTAGGGCCAAGGGGTTGCTGGGAGTTTGAGACTAGCTTGGTCTATATTCAATGTCTTACAGACCAACTCAAGTTATATAACTATATGCTGCTCTGTCACCCACCTTTACCCCAAAGTAGGTTGGATTTGAAGCCTGCTCCAAAAGGGGGAATTCATGCACGGTAGTAAACTTGGTTTTGTTTTAGTTTTGTTGGTGGTAGGGTTTTTTTTTGTTTGTTTGTTTGTTTGTTTTTTAAATTAACCGTGGCCTTAGGGTCTTGGGGGAAACACAATATTATTTTTTAGCTGAACTGTCGTGGTGTCCCGCTGCCTTTTAAATATTTGTCTTTATATCCATAGACTAACACTCCTCAAGCATTTGTTAGAGAAGCTTCTGTTTGCAATGACTGACATAGATAGATATGATAGATAAATAAATGATAGAGATAGATAGATAATGGATAACTATATAAATAGATGATAGATATAAGTTATAGATAAATAGATAATAGTGTAGATAGATACATAGATAGATAGATAGATAGATAGATAGATAGATAGATAGATAGATAGATAGATAGACAGAGAAACCAGAGACCCTTTGCTGCTCAAGGAGCTGAGAGTAAGGCTCCTGAGTGCTCAACCCTCCCTCACAGGACGCTCATACCACCTCCTCTAATACTCAAGAATTATCTTGGGAGAGGAAGTGAAAAGAATGTAAGACCCAGGAAATAGAAAAAGGCTGTGGAAATGGTCACGTCATCACAGTGCCTGTGGCTGCCTGTGAGGGTCTACATAAGCATAGGTCTGTCAATTATCAGTCAGAAGTCAGAGTGGGGCTTTTGAGGCCATATTCCTCATTTCTGTTGGATTCTGAGGGAGGGGCAGTCATCGTCTTCAACCACAACGCCCTTTATATGTGTGTGAAATTGTCAAAGAACATTAAAAAATCTTAATAATTAATTAATTAAATGTAATACAAACCATTCACTGGTTTGCTTTTGGACCAGATACTTTATGGGGCCTTAATAAAGATGACAGACAGACAGACAGACAGACAGACAGACAGACAGATGACAGAGAGATGATGGATACATAGCTATGGATAGATATGATGTGATAGATAAATAGATGATAGAAATAGAAAAATGATAGATGATAGATATAGGTGATAGATATAGATAGTGATGGATAAATAGATAGGTGATAGATATGATAGATAAATAAATGATAGAGATAGATAGATGATGGATAGATATATAAATAGATGATAGATATAAGTTATAGATAAATAAATAATAGATAGATAGGTGATAGATAGATGCTAGACAGACAGATATAGGTGTGGCTGTAACTATAAATGCAGGCACAGATACAGATGTAGATCCAATGTCTTGGTGTGTGTGTGTGTGTGGTGGATGATAGACATCACTATGCTTCACATTCACTACTCACTCAATCTCATTCCCAACACCAATGATGACCTGTAGCTTGATGTCCTGAGCTGTCCTAGCCCCACTTGCCACAGAACTCCAAATTTTCAAAGTGATTTACAGGGTGGACAGGAGGATCAATGAGACTAATTTGAATGGAGATTTTACATGTAAGCAATGAGCATTTCCATGGCTGGCCTGTTGCTGTTAAGGATACAAATGAAGGAATGAGAAACCAGTGGCATGATCCCAGATGGCCAGTCCAGGTTTGTTTTTCTGACCCAAAATAGAAAACTCTCAAAGAGAGTGAGATGGCTTAGTGGGTAAAAGGTGGTTGCCGCCAACCCTGAGTACCTAGTTTAATCTTCTGGACCCAGCTGGTGGTAAGAGAGAACTGACTCATGGAATTTGTCCTCTGACTTCTACACACCCACCATGGCATTTATCCACATATACATATAAGCATCCCCAAAATAAATAGGTGTAATATAAAACTTAAAACTCCCACAGACAGAACTTACCTATCCTGCCAGGCCACACTGTTCTCAGGACCCACTTCAGCCACACAGCCATTGTGAAGAGGAGGTGAGGTGCATCATGTGGGCTCTGTTGTACGTGATCTCAAGGTATGATTGCTCATGTTTCAGGGATGTGTACTGAAGTCATTGTCTGCACTATGTGGCCCTCTGCCAATGCCTCTATACAACTGACCATACAGCAACAAGAGAAAGACTTAAATTATGTGCAGTCACGGCTTCCCCCACTACTCATGTAACCCTCCCACACTCTTTGCTGTCCAGTGACAATTATTACTCACCAAGTTTCAAGGAAGAAGCTACGTGACTACATATGAGTAATAGCAATATCTACCATATTGTTCTCTCTTTAAGAATCATTTATCTTTTAGGTGTGTGTGTGTATGTGCATCTGTGTGTGTATGTGTGTGTGTGTTGTTTATGTGTACATGAGTAAGGTGTCTGTAAAGGGCAGAGGCATCAGATTCTCTAAAGTTTGAGTTATAGGCAGTTGTGACTCTTTCAATGGGGTGTCTGGAATCCAATGTGGGTCCATTGCAAATGCCGTGTATGCTATTAGCTGCTGAGTCATCTCTCTAGCTTCTACTGCTCTTCAGAAAAGGTCACAGCAGCATGACTTGGCATATATGAATACGTGTGTCTCACAATGAGTGCTACAGTAGTATAATTAACACTAATCCTGGCTTTGTCATATTTATCTGAAGCTGCTGTGTGTCTAGAGCTACAGTGACTGTAAGAACCATTTGGCTTTAGTTAGTAGTCTTCAGAGGTGCAGTCCCTAACATTTTAAGGACTGTAGCTATTTGTTCTGTCCTGAAAATCCATACCCACACTGAAACCCAAAGATTGAAAACATAATGGTGAAGATGGCAGCACTCGAAGTTGTCCTTTAGGATACAACTGGACCCTGAAGTCATGAATGTGACTGTAAGAGCTGCCTCTTCTTCCTCTCAAAGATAGAGTAAGAAGCTCATCTCTGAGTCAGGACACACACTCTGTCTCCAGGCCCCAAATCCACAAACACCTTGACCTTGAACTTTAGAACTTGGAGAAGTGAACTGTGCTTTTTTTGAGTGATCCAGTCTAAGGAGTTTTGTATGGTACATTAATCATACTGACTATTTCTATGTGTAAGTCAATATAGCAATAAGCTATATAGATATATAGCATAAGACTCTATATAGCTAAGGACTGGGATGCTTAGAGCAAAACCTTGCCTCTGGCACTCATCACCAAGTGAAGGGAGAGCTTGGCTTCTTGGGATTTCTCTTGAAGGGAGGCTTTGGAGCTGGTAGTTAACAGCTATGTTTTTGGATTTGGGGGTGATACCAACGTTTGTTACAGAACTGGAACAAATAGGAAAGTGACCCTCAGGAAGAGAACTGCCAAATCCTCTCACCTTTCCAAATGTTTCCTTGAGCTAATGGATTCTGGTACAGAGACAAGGGCAAGATGATTCTAAGAGTATGTTCTGTCTCAGTACCACTGTCATGACCCATGTGAGTATGTGAAAGGGATGCGCAGAAGGCTGAAGAGCCACAGTGGAAAGCTCACTTGCTTAGAATGGGTATGACAACCCAAACTTCTGGCTCTTTAGATAGATCATTCTGTTTCTGTGTTCACTCCAACTGTTAGGAAGGCTAGCAGGGCAGAGTATGTAATTCAGCGGCACCCTGCTTGCCTAGCATGTATAAAACCTGGATTCAACCTTGAGTGCCTTTCCCTCCAGAAAGATTCCTAACACAGGCAGGCCGAAAGGCCCACTCAGATGCAGCTAATTTGATTCTTGTTGCTATCTGCACATGATATCCAAAATCAAAACATGATATCCACAAACATTACAGTGAAAGGATCAAAGCTCACAAAGACAAGAGTAAGAGAGCAGACTATACTGGCCAAAGAGAGTAAGTCCAAACATATCACTCCATACTGACAACCATCGGTGTCTTCCTATACTTAGATGACAGCATCCTGTCCTTGTGATGGTCCATCTGACTCTATGCAAACTGCCACTGCCACTGTCCTGGGACTCAATGCTTCTGCAGGTCCATCCATGTTCCTGCATGTTCTTTGCACGTAAATGCCCTTGTTCTGGGACACGTGTCTGTGGGGAGCCGCAGCTGCCACCCTATATACATATATTTTGAACACCTGGTTTCCGGCCAGAGCAG
>NW_022196903.1:141452731-141456042 GCF_008632895.1 Mastomys coucha | reverse complement strand
ATGTAGGAATAGAACTAAGAATAGGAATAGGAGTAAGTAGAAATAGTAATAAGTAAGATGTAAGAAGAAGATATAGAAGAATATAAAAGAAAGAAGCTAGCTAGTAAGAAGAAGTAAAAATGAAGGCTCCTGAATAAAACCTGCTTGGAGAAGAGCTCGGTGTTTGACTCCTTATGTCCAGCTGGGACGGGAAAGGCGGCTTACACGTGTCTATGTTCTTCTTTCCCCTGCTTTTGTTGGGTTTTTGCAAAAGTGCTGCTTGTCTCCAAATCAAGGCAGCACTCTCCCACCCACTCTCATCCTACCTCATTTTCTTCACACATTTATTGTCAGCCCCCACACTATGTTTTTATGTATAATGTCTCATCCCCTGAAACATAAGCTGTAGGAGGGCAGCCAAGAAACAATTGTCATAATGTTAAAAAAAAAAAAAAAGGAAACAAGTGTGTGATGTGTAAATACAATAGATAAAGCTGAGCGTAAACAGGTGCAGACAGAACAATATCAGTAGGCACTCCAGCCACACAGCACGTGGTTTTCAATGAGAAATGCTTTCCATAGCTCGTGTATCTGAACTTGGCACCCAGTGGGTACTACGGTTTGTGGAGGTTGTGTGACCTTTAGGAGGTATAGCCTTGCTGATAGAAGTACAAGTCTCTCGAGGATTAAGCCCATTGTTTCCCACTGAGGCCAGACCAAGCAGACCTCTGCCTATATATGTGCCAGGGGCCTTGGACCAGCTCCTGTATGTTCCTGGTTGGTGGCTCAGTCTCTGGGAGCTCCCTAGAGTCCAGGTTAGTTGAGACTGCTGGTCTTCCTATGGGTTGTCCTTCCCTTCAGCTTCTTAAATCCTTCCCCTAATTCAACCATAGGGTTCCCCAACTTCAGTCCAATGGTTGGGTATAAGTATCTACATCTATCTCAGCTAGCTGCTGGTAGGGCTGAGAGCAGAGGACACCCATGCTAGGCTCCTGTCTGTAAGCACATCATAGTATAAATAACAGTGCCAGGCCTTGGTGCCCAACACATGAGATGGATGAATGAGATGGGACATTCACTGGACTGCCTTTCCTTCAGTCTCCTCTTCATTTTCATCCCTGCAGTTCTTTTAGACAGGAACAATTCTGGGTCAGAAATTTTGACTGTAAGTTAGTCCTTCCACTTGAGTTCCTGTCTATCTACTGGAGGTGGACTCTTCAAATTCCCTTTCCCCAATGTTGGGCATTTTTGCTTAGGTCACCCCCATTGAGTCCTACAAATATCTTACCTTCCAGGTTTCTGGTACTTTCTAGAGGGTCCCCCACCTGCCACCTCCCAAGCCTGCTTATTTTCATTCATTCTCCTGGCCCTCTCAGCTTCTCTACTGTTCCACTTCCCCATACCTGATCCTGTTCCCCCTTCCCACTACACCTTCTCTCTCCCACCAAAATCCCTCCCTCCCTCTGCCTCCCGTGATTATTTTTTCCCCCTTCTAAGTGGGATTGAAGCATCCTCACTTGGGTCTTCCTGCTTGTTATACTTCTTACAGGCTGTTGGTTGTATCCTAGGTATTCTGTACTTTTTGTCTAATACCCATTTATCAATGAGTACATACCATGCATGTCCTTTTGGGTCTGAGTTACATCACTTAGGATGATATTTTCTAGCTCTATCCATTTGCCTGCAAAATTCATGTCCTCATTTTTAAAGCCGAATAGTATTCCATTGTGTAAATGAATCACATTTTCTGTATCCATTCTTCAGTTGAGGGATATCTGGATTATTTCCAGCTTCTGGTTGTTACAAATAAGGTTACTGTGAACATAGTGGAGCATATGTTCTTGTGGTATGTTGGGACATCTTTTGGGTATATGCCCAGGAGTGGTATTGCTGGGCCCTCAGGTAGTACTATGTCCAATTTTCTGAGGAATGGCCAAACTGATTTCCAGAGTGGTTGTACCAGCTTCCAATCCCACTAGCAATGGAGGAATGTTCCTTTTTTCCACATCCTCACCAGAATGTTCAGTCACTTGAGGTTTTGATTTAGGCCATTCTGATTGGTATAAGGTGGAATCTCAGGGTCGTTTTGATTTTCATTTCCCTGATGACTGAGGACTTTGGCCCATAGGTGTGTGGGTTTACATCTGAGTCTTTGATTCTATTCTATCGATCAACCTGTCTGTCTCTGTACAAATACCATCCAGTTTTTAATCACTATTTCTCTGTAGTACAGCTTGAGGTCAGGGATAGTGATTCCCCCCAGAATATTTTTTATCATTGAGATCTGTTTTGGCTATCCTGGGTTTTTTAGTTTTTCTATATGAAGTTGAAAATTGCCCTTTCCATGTCTGTGAAGAATTGAGTTAGAATTTTAATGAGGATTGCATTGAATCTACATCAGTGATTTTTAGCCTTCCTAGTGCTATGGCCCTTTAATATACTTCCTCATGCTGTGGTGACCCCCAACCATAAATATTTTTTGTTGCTACTTCATAACTGTAATTTTGCTACTATTATGAATTGTAATATAAACATCTGTGTTTTCTGATGGTCTTAGGCAATCCCTGTGAAAGGGTCATTTGACTCCCAAGTTTTGACCCATAGGTTGAGAATCACTGCTTTAGAGGATGGGTTAGGCAGACAGTAGATTAGAAAATAAGTTGGCACACACCATACCAGTCCATCCCTGTAGTCCCAGCAATCAGAAGGCAGAGATAGGTTTATCACGGGTTTGAAGGCCAGCCTGGGCTATACAGTAAGAACTTGTCTCAAAAGAGAGAGTGGGGTTGGTCAATCTCACTCAAAATTCTTCAGTCTCAGTCAAAAGAGACATATGGTACTGGGCTCCTCTCTAGCTTTATGTTACCAGGTAACTAGCCTTCTTCAACCTTGGGAAAGACTAAATCATTATTTAGAGAAATGACAGAGCTTAGATTGAAGGAAGCCAAGTGGTGTCAGGCATGAAGTATAACACCTAACACTAGAGACAAAAACACAGGCCTTCATTTACAACTGTCTCCCTATCCTTGGCATATGGGTATAATATAATAAATATATAATATCATAAATATATAATGCTATATATTTATTATGTTATATTATAATATAATAATATTTCTAATATATTTACACAAATATTCACAACTTGCAAAATATAGTGCTATTCAATAAGAACACAGCTAAGAGAAGACACATCTGAAGGAAACCAGAACAATAAAGATCAAAACAAAGATGTGGAAAAGGAAATCCAGAGGCTAGAGGTCACCTGGGAAGAAGAAAAATGCATGAATAGAATAAATTAAAATTTTAGTAGAAGAGTTATTTATATGATA
>NW_022196903.1:141410161-141452721 GCF_008632895.1 Mastomys coucha | reverse complement strand
AAAAAAAAAAAACAGTGGAAAATAAGGACAATGTTGAAAATGTTTAGAGGTTCAACCTAGGTTGTACAACAGCCGAGTTCTAAAAGCCCCAGAAATCGAAGAAAATACATAACAAAGAAATATTCCCAGAAAGGAGATCTATTTCAGCCACTATGAATGAAAATATCCCACCATCAAGGAGACTATCATGAACTCTCAGAGAGACTAACTAGTAAGGCTTCCAGAGATGATGAAAATAAGGCTACAGATAGGTCTCAAGAACAATTCAGCAAAGAGAGGCACCATTGGAGGCTTCAAAATCCTGAAGGATATATTCCCTGTGGGTTACCTCTCTGATGTGAAGTATGGGGCAATCTAGTCCAGGGCTGCAATAAAGAGTCGTTCCTAAGGGTCTTGACCCCTTCTAGCTCCTCAGTCCATCATTTGTACAGCTCTGCACTTAGCCCACAGCCTCGAAGTTCATGATGGCATCAATGTTTCAGCCTGTTCTTCAGAAAGGTCTCTTTCTTCTTCTAGTCCTCTGGAATTACATCTGTGCTGCCACAGCCACTCAAAAGGCTGGGACTGTCCTAGTCAGGTTGGCAGAACGGTCATCAGTGAGAGGTCATTTCCCTGGTGTGAGCCCCAAACCACAAAAGGTTCTAGGCCCAGAAGGCTTTCCTACTGAGTTCAGAACACTCACCTTTTCACTTACATCGCACACCTTACATTTTCCTAGTGACATGTTGGGCTCTTTAAAGCCACTACTGATGAAGGCTAAGCACCTGAACACAATGATAATGGATCTGATCTAGCTGTTATGTGACTGATGAGTGGGTAACTCATCTTGCAAATACGCAATGAAGGGTGAGACACATCTGGGGAGGGACTGAGCAGAGCCACAGGAGCCTTCCTCATGCCATTCAGAAGGTTGCACAATTTCAAATGTGTACTTGTTTGTTTTCTGAAATTTCTAGTCAATATATTTGAACTACGGTTGACTGTGGGTAACAGAAGCTGGGGGAACTCAATAATAAATGGGGACTGCCCACAAGAGTGGCATAGAAGTGCTCAAGGTGCCTTTGCGATGCCATGAATGAGTTAAGGTCCCTCAACACAATGGATGCCCTCTCTCTGACACAGGAGAATGGAAGAGACGGGAGCTGACAGCTCAGAAGATCTCATCTGAGGAGCTCACATCTGGACCTTGCAACCTACAGACAGAACTGTGAGAAATAACATTGTGCTGGTTGTGACCCCTCATCTGTGAGGGGCCCAGAAACCAAAACCATGTGTTCCTTCTTAGCAAAACCCAAAAGTTGTGCAATGAAGGAAATGTAATCACAGTATATCATAAGGTTCAGAAGAGAAGTGATGGGAAAACAGACTCTGAAAGAAAGCAATTCCCTGGGGAAATGAGACAAGAGGAATGGGGAGGGAGGAAGGAGGAGTGGGGAGGGAGAAGAGGGAGGGAGAAGGGAGGAGAGAGAGGGAGAAGAGAGGGAGGGGAGAGGAAAGAGGGAGAGAAGAGAGAAGGGAGGGAGAAGAAAGGACAGAGAGGGAGAAGGAAAGAGAGAGTAAAAGTCAGTACCTTCTAACATTGAAATAGACAGAAAAAGTAAAAATATCCATAGAGCATGTTATTTGTTAAAGCCAGAGAGCATAAGTCAGAGCTAAAGGGTATGTGCAGGAGGCAAAATGGAGGTAAAGGGAGAAGATTGCTAATAGCTTTTGACGTCATTCTCCTATCCCACAGTACTTTTATTCAAACAAACAAACAAACAGAATAAACAATGGCTAAAAACAAAAATAAGTTAAATCTAACCCTTTTGCTTTATTAAGGGTGCCTGCGGAGATTCTTCTGTTATCAGGCTGGGCATGGTGCACCTGCCTCTAATTTAGCACTTAAGAGACTGAAGCACCAAAATTAGTAAAATGAAATAATAACAACAAAAGGAATTCCCTCCATTATTTCTCCGGTCATAGTACCTGTAATCCTCAGCATTCAGGAGACAGAAGCAGGAGGATCAGGAGCTTAAATCCAACCTTGGCTACATGGTGAGCTTGAGTCTAGCCTGAGCTACATGAGACTCCATGCCTCAAGACAAGATTTCTCCATTGATCCTCACCAAAATAGAAGCAGAGAAGTTTATGGGGTCTCATTCATTTGTGTCAGAATTAACTAGTGCTGCTAGAATGTGTTTATGATGGGGTGGCTATCAATCATTATGCAGATCCTGGACACATGCTATGATGTTCTAATTCTCAGTCAGATGAGTAAGGCATCACCATTGCCTTTACCATACAAGTGGGAGAGGTAGCCTAGGGTAGCTCCCAGCACTTGCCCAATGTAGCTTGGCAAAGTAGGTAAAGACAGGGTTGAAAAGGACAGCTTGTTTATTGACTAACAGCAGGTATCCCTTTCTTTGACCCGTGAGTATGATTTACTCTTTCAAAACCCTAGTAAACGCTGTGAAAAGACAATTTAGAGATGTGTCGTACCTTTGCTCCAAGCGTAATAGAACACCCAAGAAGTTTCCCACAGGCAGCACAGCCAAGAGAACCTCGGTCATGACCTACAGCACCCTGGCTCTGGGACTCTTCAGAGAGCCAGATGCCAAACTCTGTATGATGATGTCAGTGGTTTTATAAGAGTCTCGCACCAAGGCTTAGAGGTTCCATAGGGAAAGTTCCATTTGATGAGGGCTTTTGTGTAAAGTCAAATTAAACAATTGTCATTTCTCACTCATGTCTAATGAAGTCAACTCCAGAAGGTCAAAAGGCTACCAACTCTGGTGAATACAAAAAGATGGGCTGTACTGCCTGCTGTAAGATGCTACCATTTTCATCCAAACACTCTAAGCCCATTCCTGAAGGTCATTTTGCCTTTTCGTGACTCTTTTTGGAAGCCTTTGGGGGCTCCCCATTTTTTTCTGACCCTTTCCTCTCTCATAAAGATTATCATATACTTCATGCGGAATCATTGCAGGCGATGGACACTAATCTTGACAGCTCCAGGACTTCAGCTGATAATGCTCCCTGGGGGTTTCTGCTGGCTGTCTCTTCCCACCCACAACGGGATGTCCCCTCACTACAAACTGAGTCATATGATGAGTCACATGACAAGCTGAAAGGGAAGGGAAAAGGTAAGGCAGACACAGAGAACACATGAAGGAGGCATTTCCTCTAGAAAACTTGAGAGTTAAGGTTTATCATGGGCTATTGACACAGTCTTACTCTTTATGTAGCTCAGGCTGGCCTTACCTCTCTATGTAGCTCAGGCTGCTCTTGAACCACCTCAGCCTCCTGGGACGTTGGGTTAGAGGTGTGCATCACTATATCTGTCTCCCAAGGGATCTCTTCTACTTTAAGTCACTAAGTAGATTTGCTAGACTATAAAGGTGAATCCTGAGGTGGGAGCAAGCTTTTTGACGGAAGGTAGGTTGTCAAGGTGAAATCCCTTCCCGTCTGAGATATACGCAGTGTGTGCAGAACCCTAGAGATGCCATAGGGACCAAACCAGGGCCCGTGATGAGAAAGTTTGTCTTATTCAGGGTGTGGTAGCATGGTCTGGACCAAAACGACCGCGTTTCCAGACATCAAGAGATAGACAGAAATAGCTCCATCCTTTGTTTTAGTCTCATTGCCTCCTCCTAGCCTTTGGAGCGGCCCCTTCTAATTATCCTCATCTGTTTCTGCTTTAATGGCCTCTCTGGCTTTCTGTTTACCTTGGGTTGGGACATGCAGATGCCTCCCTGCCTGCCCCTGCCTTGGGTACATGGGGTCACTGAGCAAGACCTTCTTTTTTCTGAGGCTTGGAGATGAGTGACACTCCTCTCCACCTACTGCTTCCAGCAGCGCCCAGCGAACAGCACGGAAAAGACCCTGGTTTCATCCTTCTCTTCTCTCAGCTGTAGATCTCTAATCTATACCCCAATTATCTGGGTTTGCTTTGAGGACTCTCTCCCTCCCATTTTCTAAACATCTCTTCACAATTTTTCCTATTTCCGCTCCTCCTTGATTATAACCATCCTTGGAAACTTCCAACTTCCAAACCAAAGGCCACAAATTCCACAAGCTGGAATTATGGAGGTGCAAGAGAAAATCCTGGGCTAAGGACTCCAACAGATGTGGGCTCAGTCCTATTCCCTTACCTGCAAACCAGTGCACAAGGGCAGGATAGCCAACATCAATAGACTGCCACAGCTGAAAAATGATGAAAATAAAATTACCTATAGGATTATTCAGAGTTCAACTACTTCATAGACAACTTAGCATCTAGCATTTGTATTTATTTATTTTTGGGATCCCTCTCTACCTCTCTCTTCAGGAAGACTCCAAGTTCTGGAGAGCCTAGTTTATACTTAAATTACCTGTGTTTTCCTCACAACACCCACTATGCCACCATAGGTTTTCAATACAGCCTCAGAATATTCTTTCTGAATAAACATGTAAGTTACTTCATGACTTTAGTAATGGAAGTAGAGATGCTTTTCCTTTATTTTAAAAAAACCAAGGCATAACAAAGCAAGAATAACCATCATGGTCTTTGAAGTCATCCAAGTAAACATTTATACTGTGCTCACTGTGTGCCCAGGTTTGATTGAAAGGATTTTATTGGAGCTAACCACTCCCCTTCCCATCAGAGGTCACTGTTATTACCTCCACATTGCAGGTAAACATACTGAGGCAGAGGGGTCATCTAGATAATAATTCAGAGATTAGGGATCAAGAGCCGACCATGAGATATCAAGAGCTTCTAAGCAGAGGGCCCCTTTCTGACATTCAAAATAGATTCAGAAAATGTCTCTGAACAAAACCAAAAAAACTTACTTTAAATAAGAAAGCCACACTAGTTTGTAGAGAGAATATCATGTTCCTCATTCCCAGGGCCTGACTGAAAAGTTGTTTACAAGCGCAAATGACTGACTTGCCCATGCCCTTGCCCATTCCTAGATTTGATTTATTCATCTCCACATGCAGACAATCCACCTTCGTGTGTGTCTTCTGTGTGCTTCCTTGGGCACCTGGGCTGTGACCTGAGTGAGAGGCAGGAGTCACAGTGGATGGGAAGGTGGGACATGCAAACACATCGACAAAAAATCACAGTTAATATCTTCCTCCACACAGCTGGTCTATTTGTTTCTTCTTAATTTCTCCAGGGACAGAGGTCCTTGGTTGCAAGGGGAAGCATGTGTCCAGTTCATATACACCCAATGCATTATTTTGCACCAAGTTTGAAGAGTGGTCAGGGGTGAGTTCTTTCTGTACTAGGTACAGATCTTCTTTCTTTCCTGTTTGTTTGTTTGTTTGTTTGTTTGTTTTGTTTTGTGCCAAGGTTTGAACCTGCTTCACACCTGCTAGACACATGCTCTACCACTGAGTTCCACAGTCACCTCCTCCCTATCTCTTCCTTTCTGGCATGTTCCTGGGTATTTGGTTTTGGTGGTGGTGGTGGTGGTGGTGGTGGTGGTGGTGGTGGTGGTGGTGGTGGTGGGAACTTTTGTATCTTTTGATTGGCAGGGGAAGACCATACAGGACAACCCAGCACAATTTCCAACTTTCATCCTGTGCAGAGCTTGATCCTTTCACTGGTGAAAAGCTGGTCTTGGGTGAGTGCTGGAACTCAGTTCAATCCATAGTGCCACATAAACCAGGCATGGTGGTCCATGCACACAATCTAGCACTTTGGAGGCAGAGGCATAAGTATCAGACCTTCAACTCCAGGCTGGGACCGGGAAGAACCTGTCAACAACAAAACCAAATTCACCTTTCTCTACTGATCAGTGATGCCAATTAAATCTTCATTGAAAAGCCATAGTGGGATAAAGAAAACTCTTGATCAAGATTAGAAAACTAACAGACACCCAGCTAGAAACCTGGCTGGGAGGAACTGTGAGCTGCTGTGAGGGGATCAGAGGTGTGAGGACCTAAGTCCTTGACTTCATTCACCCAGTACCATAACTCAGGGATGCTCATGCCCTCTCTTGACTTTATTTCATAGCTAACTAATAATAATAGCCAGCAATGGATCAGCTACTGGGTTCTGTTCAACCCATTAACACAGCGGTTTGCATGACCTCTTTATCAGTGTGATGAGCACGATCCTAGCATTCCCTTCTGGTAGATGAGTAAGCTAAGAGAGAAAAGCTCCAGTAATCTGCTCAACATCTTAGAGCTGCTGAGGTGGAGTTGGGATCTAGAGAGGAGGCCACAACAGAGGACCTAAAGTCCTTCTCAATTTCCAAGTGTTCCAATCTCCTCAGATCCTGTTTGAGTATCTAGAGTACCCTCTCCGCTGTGGCCAGACTCCATTCCGAACTCCACTGACAGGAAAGAACTCCTTAAGACGATTCGATTCTCTTGGGCTAAAAAGCCATTGTTACCAAGGTTGATCTGATTTGCATCCCATTAGAATGTTATTTTTGAATATTTCAGTTTCTGTGTTTTTCTGGAGAGTAGTTCAGTTCCCAGAGCTGGAGCATGTCACCTTTTGTTGTAATCTGAAAAAGGAATGCTTCAAAGAAAAAGATGTGGACTCATGTGAGTTCCTGTATCATTAGGATAATGGCAGGCACTATTCATCTTTAGAAGCCTTAAATCCTTCCCCTCCCTAGACAGAGAGTGCTTCACAGCTGTGCATGTTCATGTGACAGTGCGTTCACAGGTCATGGGGTTGACACAGCCCCACTTTGCAGAGACACTCAATGACCCCCAGTGGAAAAGTTCCCTGAAACATTGGGTTTTAATCCACTTCCATTTTTGATCCAAAGCCCCTCTTATTCAATTTCTTCACTTAACATAGAAGAAAAAAATATGTTTTTTGTTTTTTTTTTGAGAGGTGGATGCTGGAGTAAGTGTTTTAAAACCCACTTGAAGGTTTAGAATGGCAAAAAGCACACAGATCATAAGGATGGCTGCTGACCTTTGCCAACATAAGCATATTATTAGAAGTAAAATTAATTTTCCATTATCTGTCTCTTCTTGCTCTTGGAAGAGCACAAGAAGCCTGAATTCTCATCAGAGACTTAGACCGCCTTTCAATAAATTTCTCAGTCTTTTCCCTGACCAAACGCTGTGCAGAATGACCCAGTTATTACTGTTTATAAAATGGTGTCATGCGTTCTCTTTCATCTCTGATAAAAATGTGATTAAAGAAAGAAGAGAAACGTTACCCTGTGCCCAGACAGTACTCAGTACATGATACTTCATGTTACCTAAATTGTTGGGGGTGGGGCTTGAAACCGGTAGCATATCAGACCTTCTCCCCACTCCCCGCCCCTTTTAGACATCTGCTTTAAAATATGGAGAGTCAATGGAGGCTCAAAGCTGACTACAGCTCAACCAGGGTATCTTGGCTAACAGCATATAGAATGAGAGACACAAGATAAACTAGCCTTTTATCTCAGGAAACCTGAGGCTTTTCTTTCTTCTGAAAATAGTTCACATCGACCTTCATGGAGGGTGAGGGTTGCAAATAAAGTCAGGACTCTGCCTACAGGGAGTGCATCTTGGAAAGAGCTGGGGTCTTTCCTAAGCAGACAGCAAAAAGAAAGCCTTTGGTTTCTTGGATGTGATGCATCCATGAAATTCTCACTGTGCACATTTGATTGGCTGCAGCTAATTAACATTTAAACACTGGGTTTCTTTGCTGTTTTGGGCTTGTTTGAGAACCGCAAGGAAAACCTACCTTTTCTTTGTCTGGGGTATTGTGAATCACAGGCCTGTCATTTCCTCCTTTCCATCAACATTTTAACATTTTCAGACAAATAGTACAGGAAAGGAGCAGGACCTTCAACTCAGCCAGCTGCATTCTTTGCTCCTTTTCTGCTTAATTTCCCCAAACTCTATGACTGACAGGATCATCAGACACCGTCTGACTAGAGTACCCCATTAAAACACCCTACAACTTGCAGAGAAGGGCTGCATCTCCTCCATCAAGACAACTAACACATATTATTGGTTGGTCATCTAACACATACTCACTTTGTGCTCATCCCAGAACTCTCACACATTTGATGAAAATAATAGTCTGTGTTTTCTCATCCATGAAATAGGGCTGAATGCATGGTTGTAGTCCAGTGCTATCAGGAAGCTGTGTAGATAAGCTGTGTGGAGTTCTAATGGCTTAATGGAATTGTCAAGCAGTTAGCAAGTGGCAAAGTCTTGACCTCAGGTCAGGCATGGCTTCTGTGCTTCTATTTTAATATCCCCCCTTTTTTTACCCTCTACCTCTGAATTCCTTGTATTTATGTGGTAGTGCAAACTTTATAAAGGTCTCCCATGTACATTCTCACTTTGAGTAGCCCTTGTTATTTTTTACCTTATAAATAATGCGAGACAGATAATAAATGACTTACGGTTCATTTGACCAGGGAAGGAGAAATGAGCTTACTACACTACATTCTCTGTGTCTCTCTGTCTCTCTTACTGTGAGTATGTGTGTGTTTGTGCATATATTTTTATATGTATGTTCACAGTTATGTGTGCATGTGCATGAGTGTGTATATATGTGTACATGTACATGTAGAGACACAAGATGGACAGGAGTCTTCCTTGATGTCAGCCCACTTTATTCACTGGATCAGTGTCTTTCAACTGAATCCAGAGATCACCCATGTGACTAGCCTAGCTAGTCCATTTGCTCCAGGGATCCTCTGTTTCTACCTTCTGAGCCCTGGAATTTTAGGCAGGTCAATTTGCCCACTTGGCATTTACATGGATTCTGGACAAACTCAGGACCTAGGGCTTGCATGGGAAGTGCTTTATCTAATGATTCCCCTCCCAGACCCATATTTTTTATCCCAAATCAATACATTTTCAGTGCATTATATCAGCCACTGTGCTTTACAATCCCAATTACAAATCCACATAAATACACTGGAAACAGATAAACCCCCCACACAACCTCCCACAGAGAAGCATGGAACTCAGGAGCTGAGGCAGGGCTGTCTCATGCGTCCTCTACTCTTACCTGTTGTCCTATCACGTTTGGAGCCCTGCGTAGCTCAATCTTTCCATTCCCTCTGTCACTCCCAGTCAGTCTGCCTCCCCCGACCCCCACCCCTGATCTTTGTTTGACTTGCTTATTCAATATTTCCAAATACAAGTATCACGTTCCTTTCATCTTTGAACAGTTGTCTTCACAAATGTTCAAGTTTGCATAGAATGATTGCT
This sequence comes from Mastomys coucha, assembly GCF_008632895.1. Classification (NCBI taxonomy): domain Eukaryota; kingdom Metazoa; phylum Chordata; class Mammalia; order Rodentia; family Muridae; genus Mastomys; species Mastomys coucha. The sequence continues at coordinate 141,443,565 of NW_022196903.1, read as the reverse complement.
CTTTGTGTTAACTGAAGTGGCAGGTTGCTCATTACTTCACAGGGTTTACGTGTTCGTACGGATTGCTAAATACCTTCCACGTTATTCTTCGGTGGCTGTGCAGGAAATTCTCAATGACTCAACTTTAGCTGGTGCCAAGTCTGTGATTGAGAGCAGGACTCCTTTTCCATGGCACCTCTTCCTCCTACTTGCTCCCTCTCTCCAGGTAAACAGCAGGCCAGTACTGAGGCCACACAGGATGGATGATTATTTCCCCAGGGTTCTTGTCTAGTCAAAAACTTGCTCAATCCATAGGCTGTTGCCTACTATCCTAATGGGGAAATTGAGGCAGTGAAGAAGCACTGTACTCTGCTTTAGGGCCAAGTTCCTGGGCTCAGTGCTTAGTCCTGCTGCAGCTTCATAACAATCATCAAGCTATACTCTACCTCAGTTTCCTCATTTGAAAAGGCAGGTGGTTAACTATAGCTACCTTCCAAGGTCATTATGAAGATGAAGTGTGTCCCAGCTCAGTGTTTAAACATAACAGTGCTCAGTGGATATAACCTTGTAATAGATTTCACATTAATTGGCATTCACAGGGTTTACAGGGCATAGGGAAATAATGTACTCTTATTTAGCTCATGGAAGCCCAAAAGACCTACCATGTCCCATTCATAATGAAGGAGCAGAGGCAGAGAGAAAGGAATGCCCATGAGCTATTATGATAAGAAAATGGTAGGAGGTGGCTTTTGACCAGTTTTATTCCTATGTGCCAAGAAATATACAAAGCAGTGTACATTTTCAAATCTTTATTTTTGAGAGACTAATGACTCAAAATTCCCATCATACACTTCATTTCTTCCCTCTTGATCCAGTTACCTTTCTGCTTATGCCTACTCCCTGTTTAATTTTTTTTTTTTGCATTTATTCACATCTTATCACAGGCAAGTGTTTTAGGGATTTTTTTTCCATCTCATGTGCTCAAGATAAAATTTATATTATTTCACATTTTCAGGAGCCAGATTCTTTTATCATAAGTCTTACTGCAGCTGGTAGCTTCTGTCTCAAGGTGAGGATGGTAGGTGTTCTGTTCCTTCTCTCTAAGACTGAGGCATTTGTACATACAAAAAGACAGATTAGCAAGAAAACACATTCATTTAACTCAAGTCTTTAATGCCATGGGAGTCTTGGAAGTGAAGACCCAAAGGAACAGGTGGGCTTGAGGTTTTTTTGACTCCCAAGTACAGAGGCATGGATAAGTATGACTGGATAAAGAGGGGTATGGGGTGGAGGGAGGGACTAAGCAAGGTTTTGACAAGCTCCTATTTCTGTCTGTTCAGACTTTTCCTCTGTGTGTGTACTTTTCTCTGGTTACAGGGAAGGTACCTGCCAAATCAGGGTCTCATGGCTTGTTTCAGAGAAGAAATAGGTGGAGAATGTACATGAACTTCCAACTTTGGCTATTTGGTCAAATGCTAAGGAACCCTATTTGGGAACTCTGTTTCCTGCAGAAATGCACTCTTCCTAATTCAAGATATAAATAAAATATACATAGATATATATTTGTGAACTCTTGAGACCTTTTGATAAGGTTTTTCTTCTAACTTAGAAAAAAAATCATTTAATATAGCCCATCACTTCTTAAAAATCAATTTCCACAATAAAGAAAGTTAAATAGCCCCTGGTAGTGAGAGGCTTTTCAATTCTATCCTTTCCTGCCAAGAACAATCTCAGATACAGCCATCCTGGAATGACCCTTCCTTCAAGCAACAGCATAAAGCACTATGCAGGGAATGATGTGGGTAACTTGGCCTGTGGGGTTTGGGCCCCTGTGTCAGTGTTGGGAACCCTGCCTGGCACCTTGCATCTCCAGACCAACGGCTAGCACCTGTGGTTGAGCATCATCATGGGGCTTCTATGAGGTGGGCAGTGAACTGCCTGATGACAGTTCAGCTAATGAGGAGACCAAGAGGACAGTGAGTCAAGGCACCCATGGACATATCTTGTTTTGAATGCCTTACCATCTCATTGGCTTTCCCCAGAGCATATGCTATGGGTTATCAAAGTTCCATACTCCATGGGATTGTTGAAAGGCAAAGGTGGTTGGATCAGCCAGGGTAAACATAACTTTGTACTCCTGTATTTCATGTATGTAACTTGAAGGATAGCCATAATCTCCACAGAAATTGCACAAATTGGTACAAAGGAAAGCATCACTCTCATCCTCCTTAACTTCTGTCTCCAGTAACTACTCAGGGATTCATAAAGCCTGAAACTGTTCTATGAGATGGAGCTGATGGAATGTCTGAAGTTCTCTTCCATAACCACAGAACTTATACTTGAGAGACATGCACACTGTAGAATTTAGAATTCTAGAGTCTTTCTGAAGGACAGTATGACAGGGGAAAAGACACCTTTGCACGATGTGTGGTGACAAAACATAGCCTCTTCTGCAAGAACCAGATAACAGGGAAGGGGAGTGTGTACACAGTTTGCCTCAACTTTTCTAGGGAACTTGTCTTAACTTCCCCAGAGCTAATAAAGCAGAGTAAGGGTCTGTGAGTCCTCGGGGGGGGACTCCATGTGTCCTTAGGGGGACTCCGTGGGTCCTCAGGTGACTGGTAGCCAGATAACAATCATTTCCCATGGCTGTTGTCTCTTATGTGGAAGAAGGAATAGCTGGTCATCAGGACTCAAGGAAAAGTTAATTGAGAATAAACCAATTAACATACTAATATTAAATCAGGAAACAAATCATATCACCTGACAGAAGGATGGACTTGGGTTAAAATTAGGCCAAACTCAGGCAGAGATACTTAATACAATCTTTTCAGTTTTTTTCTTTCTGGGAAGCAAAGGAAAGTTGATGTGAGATCATTTTACATAAAATGATAAGGCTTTCTGTCTTTGGGGCTTTCTGTTTGTTCATCTGCTTGCTTACTTGTTTTAGGAAAACAATTATTCTTAGAAAACTTGTTAAAACCAGGCCATCCCTCCATGATACAGTCAACACAAATATAAATTCTTCATAAGGCTTGTTCAAAAGTTATCAAGCTAGGAAGAAGGAATTTTCTCTGCACAACAGTAGCACAGTATGACCAGAGAATACATCTATTGCAGTACTAACATTCAATATGCACTTAGCATTGTGTCACCATGGTAACAGTCCACATATATGACATTCAGAGGAGAACAGCTTCACAGTTTCTTTGCTTTTTAAAGGAATATATTCTTTATGTCTTTTCCCACAAACCTGGAGGAAACCTACTATATTCAGCAGCTAAAAGTTGAAGACCCCCAGTGATCCAGAGCCTGCTATCCTATCTAGGAGTTTACTTTAGACAGTAACACATAAGGGCTCCCTTGACACATACCTTCCCATCTTTTATCTCCTACATACAGCAAGCCTGGAACTATGTGTACATTGTTACAAAATTAGTTCCTCAAATCCTAACAAACGTACAAATCTTTAACTGGAAAGAATTTCTATGCTTTTGCTTTCCATGAAGGGAAGAAACAGTATAATGAGTGTTCACTCATTAAAAAGAGAAGACTGTTTTGGAAACTGGAAGGAAAGGAGGAAACGTTTCACCATTGTCTCGAGACCTCATGACAAGCCTGATGGCAGCCTGCTAAATAACATGGTAGATTAATACACTTCCACGAGGCTCATTTTCTATACTAAGTGGCAATTTTAATTACCCAAGGAAAAGCATAATTATTTGAAACACAACTTTCTGGAACAGATCAGCAGAAGAGTGCATAATACTCTTCCAGAGGACCTAAGATTTCTTCCTCTGACCCTCAGTCTGCTATAAAGCCATAAACACCTGAATTTCAACTCTGGGAAGGTTTGATACCTTCTTCTGGCCACCATAGGCACCAGCACTCAGGGACACATACCACCCCCACAATGCACACACACACAAACAAAAACAAAACAAGAACAGAGGAAAAATATTGTATAGGCGAGAGAAAGTTGCTCAGAAAAGGATTTTTCCCTCTCTTTACAGAAATAGTCCTTTATTCTACCCTTAAATTTCTTTTTGAAAGTCTGCTGTAAAGTACAGCACCGTGAAAAGCTGTGGCCAAGTGGCTGCTGAAAGCATTTTGGCTTCGTTTACTTTTGGCTGTGCTTGATGTATGGAAAGGGTTTTTTTGTTTTGTTTTGTTTTGCTTTGGTTTGGTTTTTTGATTGTTTTGGTTTGGTTTTTTCCTATTCTGAAACACTGGAGTCTTGGCGATCCTTTGTTATCAATCCACATCACAACAGGAGAGAAGAATCTTAGACACAAAAAGTTTCTTGGAAGAAGAATAAACAGGTTACACCAGTTCAAACAAGCCATGGAATTCAGAACTATAATATCTGTGATGTTATTAGTAAAGCAGGTACAGCGTGGGGGCGGGGAACCCATAATCAAAATGCTTGCAACAGACCCAGAAAGATATTTAAAGGAGTCTCATTCACAAACAACGTAGATGTTTTTAGCAGGGTTGGATAGAGTTGGCATCGGCTGCTCGGCTCGGTGTTGACTGCTATGCCACTTCTCTGGCGCTGAGGAATCTGATCGGGCATCTCCATCCGTTGTTCCTCACAGTAAGAACTCATCTGCTATCTCTTTTCATCCCGTTCCCCATAGACTGAGAAGTTGTATTGAAATAAAGATCTGTTCTGTTCAATAAAACATTGAAGCTTCTCACTTTCATTCACAAAGGAAAAAAGAAACAGCGTGACTTTTTCTTCTTATGGTTTCTACCCTGGGGCTTGACTAGGCTCCTCCATCGTTTTGAGAATGTCAGAGTTTAAAACTTCAAAGGTAAGGGATGATTGATATAAGGAGTTCACAATAGGCTGCTGTAAGTAGTGCATGTGTGTTGTGATTCATTCTCAACATTCCTTTGAAAACTGAAGCCCCATTCTTAGAGATAACACTGAGAAGTGGAACAAGAGAAAGGGCATTGCTCTGAGCTCCGTGGCCCCTGGGGCTGAGCTCCGTGGCCCTTTTCTGGGGCATACTCCTAACCGTAATGAATCCTTAACAGTTGCCTTAATCATCTGGTTCCCTTCTCATGTCATAATTTTATATTTAAATGCTTTATGAATAGTTTTGGCTTCACATAGAAGTTTTTGTTTAATGTTTCTCCTTTTCTCATTTAAACCCGCTTCCATGTGTACAGCTGTACTTTATCTCTAAGTCTTTGATTATCGCTATTGCCCCGTTTTGAAAGAATCTTTTTCTAATTTTGTAAAGACAGAGTCTCCTTAGAAGCCCCATCTCTTACTAATTGGATGAAAGAATAATTTACAATATATGGGTGAGATACCTTAGATGAAAATATTTTCTCATAAAGACATAGCTTTTCACATTTTAGAAACAAACAGTGATATAGGTTAAATGCTGCATGCAACTACCAAGAAAGGGAAATACTTGGGCTTCATAATGGAAAATTATCTTATATGGAACTAAATCAAATGTATATGGCAAAGCAAAGGAGTGAGTGGGGCACACTCTACAAACACACTCATTGCCAAGGAACTTCCTGGGTTTGGATTTGACCAAGTCACTCAGCTGGTAACTCTTTTAAACCCAAAGCTAAAAGAGCAGAGACTTGGACAAGGAGTGCCACATACCAGCTTCAACCATCACAAAGAACACATCAAAATTTTTTCTTCATAGTTGAAAGTGCATTTCCTAAATAAGGAGTACTCCAAGGGCACAGTCCCGGCACAGCTCTGGCACAGTCCCGGTTCAGCTCCAGCATAGCTCCCGCACAGCTCCAGCTTCGCTCTGGCAAGGCCCCTGTACAGCCTCGGTACAGCCCCGGCACAGCTCTGGCACAGTCCCGGTTCAGCTCCAGCATAGCTCCCGCACAGTTCCAGCTTAGCTCTGGCAAGGCCCCTGTACAGCCTCGGTACAGCCCCGGCACAGCTCTGGCACAGTCCCGGTTCAGCTCCAGCATAGCTCTGGCACGGCCCCTGTACAGCCTCGGTACAGCCCCGGCACAGCTCTGATACCACATCCTGTCTTGTCACAAGAATCCACTGGGACAGCCTGTGTGTCTCCAAATCCAAGTTCATGGTTTCATCTTTCATTATCCTCAACACAATATATGAACTCTAGAACTTGTGGAAGGGGCTTTTAGATAGATCCTTTAAAAATGACCCAAGAAAAAAGAAACCCAAACTCATTCACCTTAGTGTTGTTGGATAAATATGTTGTGTTGAAGAACATGTGGGGTTTTGTATGGTAGTATTTATTTAAAAGATCAGAAAGGCAAACCCAATAGTGAGGTCTTTCATCCAGTGAGCAGTTGCCTCACTGTATTGTAAAACCCTAACCCTGCTTTGATCCTTGCTCTCTCCAGAATGCCCCATTCTTTTCTTTGGGGTAGGAAGTGGAAATGGGATGGAGATAGTTTGTGCAACAGGATTTTGGAGACTGAAACCCTACTGGAGTGATCAGAAGACAGCTAGCTGACTGAATTTATGGAAACACAAACCTTTCTATAACTTCATGTGGGTAAAGGGCCACTGGCTATCTGCTCTGTTCCAAAGGGCCCAAATATTGGAATACAGCTGTGAAGAAGGAGAGACAGGAGAAGAGCAGCTGAAATCGTTCAGAAGGCCCTTTGTTGACTTACTAAACAAACACTTCCTTTAGAAGTGAACTAACTTCTTCGGCATGACCTCTGTCTGTTCTGCCATTATTAGCCCTTTTGTGTATAAACTTGCATTGGTCTGTCTAAATCTATGAGGGTTTTACTAAGTCACTAAGATAGACACCATCCAGTGAATGTTGGCTTGGAGGCACACACTTGCTATGAGGAATTACACTAACCTTGTACTGGTACATTACATCCTTTTACAGGGAAGGAAACAAGGGATCCGGAGGCTAACGGCACTATTTCAAACAGATGAAATAATATCAACACAAAACAGGAGAGTATGTCTAAGGCACAGTTACAGAAGGTGAAGCCAAGATTAAGAGCAGTAAGATTCTCAGGATGACATTCTTTCTGCTACAACACGCAGCTTTTGAGTCCTGCATCAGAAACAAGCAGAGAGACTAATTAAGGGCCATGCCAAAGAAAATGCAGCAAAGTTTGATTCATTTAGCCTTGGCTTAAAAACTAAAGCAAAACACAGCCAGCCCTACTGGCCCAAAAGCTTGCAACATTTTCTTTAAAAATAAAAGCAAGCAAGCACAAAACTGGTACTATGGTGTGTTTTAAAATGATGTAAAATCTACCCCCAACTTCCCCCCAAACTGTGTATATAAAAAGACTCAGAAGAGGAAATCTATCAACACGCAGTAAGCAAAGGGGCCATGGGTGTTTAATTCATTTTTCCATTTTCTTCTTTTCTTTGATAATTATGAGCTAGCTGCTTTTCAATGAATTTAATCTTCAACAAAATGACTTAGCCTGCTAAACTAGTGATGGGGTGGGGAGTGGAGGAGCTTTGTTAAAACTGCTTGGATTTTAACATGGGGCTAGGCAAGGCAATATCAGGTGATTGGGTATGCACATACTTTTAAAAAAGGAAAAAAGAAAAACCAACAATATTTAAGCAGGGCTTAGGAAGTCAGGGACCCCCTGCCAGGACAAGCATGCTATCTGTTTGATGGAAGGGGTGAGGGAGCCACTTAATGGAGCTAAACTTTGGAGTTTAATTACTGTTTGAAAGAAGAATTAAGATTAGAACCCAGCTAGGCATTAACTTCTCCGGGCCAGTGACAGGCGATTTTAATAAGGCCTCTGAGCTGATGTTCCATGGGAAATGAAAACAGAAAAATTCAACTCAGTGGGTGCCTGCATTGACCTTGAGCCTGAGGCAAATGAGCCAGGCGCTGAAATCAGCAACTTCAGGTCCCAGCAATGAGCTTGCCTCAAAAAACCATGGCTCTGAGGAAGTAGAGGACAGTGCAATCCGCTCAGCTCACTGACCTTCAGACCCCAAAACTTCTCCACTGTTCTTTATTTGAGGATAAGCCTCGCCTTCCAAGTCCGGCCTAGCCAAGAGAGAAATCCCCACAACAGGACATTACTTTATGACCTATGTACTTTGCATGTAAATCATTTGATTAAGATCTGTTCTCTCGCGCTGGGTGGTGGTGGCGCGCGCCTTTAATCCCAGCACTTGGGAGGCAGAGGCAGGCACATTTCTGAGTTCGAGGCCAGCCTGGTCTACAGAGTGAGTTCCAGGACAGCGAGGGCTATACAGAGAAATCCTGTCTCTATGAAACCAAAAAAATAAAAAATAAAAAATAAAAAAAACCAACAACAACAACAACAAAGATCATACAAACAAGATCTGTTCTCTCAGCATTATCATAATTACGTGGGTTCTCAGTGACACAGTCACTGCACCCTGTCTCTCCAGAGACAGTTCTGCTGCAAATGGGAAGAAGCACACAAGAAATCCTACTTTATCCACGGCTTCTCAAGTGTTTCCAGTATGCTGAGGACAAAGACAAATGTGAACACGGATTCTGGTCCTAGCCTCCATGAAGCCAGAAGTCTGAAGAGAACAAATGAGGGTGGCAGTACCTCCAATGGAAGTAGTCTATATAGTCTTGTGTTTCTAAAGAGATACTCAATTCAATTCTTAATTTGTAAAGCCAATCCAGGATTAGCATGGTATGTATATGCTTACATTTCCCAGTGCATGTGCATATGTATGCGCATGTCTGTGTGCGCATGCGCGCTCGTGCTTCTGGTTTACGCCCTGAGAGTAACGAAAAGCCAGTCCCCCGCATCCCACCCTCCACACAGCTTTGAAAGCAGAACAACAGCCAAATGTTTGCTCCAGGTTCTTGCAAACTCATCAGGTTGTTGAGGTCATTTCAGCCTGTCTAGACCTCCCATCCCGCTGTCTCCCCACATACTGCACCAACTTGACTTAGTGTTTGATGTTTCATGCACACTCAGCATCTGTGTACTCTCCAGTGGGGATGGATATGTGGGCAGAAAATACTACACAGCATGGGCGTGCTCACTGCATGGGCAAGATGCTATAGACGCTATACTGTGGAACGCACCAATCTGCAACTTCATTTAAAAGCACTGTAAGTGCCAGTACTCATATGTGTGTAGGTGCATGTGTATGTATGTGGAGGCTATAGGTTAGTAGCCAGTGTCATTCCTCAGTCACTGTCCACCTTGGTTTTTTGAGACAGGGGTCTCTAATTAGCTTAGAACTCACTTAAATGACCAGGTCCCAGGTCTGATCCCACCTGTCTCCGTTCTCGGGAGCAGCTGGGATTATATACGCGTGCTACCCCACCTGGCTTTCATAAAGGGTTGTGATGACCTAACTCCGGCCCCTGCTGATGAAGCAAGTACTCCATCAGCTATGCTATCTCCCTAGCCCTCACCCTAATGATAGTTCATCTTAGTACAAACATCATTAGCATATTTTATTTTATTCTTTATTTTTAATTATGTGTTAATCAGTTGGTTTTCTGTTGCCTGGCTGATCTCAAACTCAGTCTTCCTACCTTGGCCATAGAAGTGCTGGTACTGTAGGCATGGACCACTGCAGTCAGCACCTTTCTGTGTCTTGTAAAAAACGCTGTGTTAATACTCCACTGAAAGTTCGATCACAGCAAATCCACCCATTTCTCTAGGCAGTGCTAGTTTCATTTTTAAATTATTTATCGGAAACCACGCCACACAACAGGCATTTTCATGCTGGCACCATTTCATGCCTGCATACTTTGAAGTTGCTAGGAAAACTGATCATCAAATTCGGGAGACATTTTGAAATCAACCCAGTACCTGTGCTTGCTAGAAGTACCTGAAGTGACAGCTACCTCACAGACACCAGCCACTTCCTCTCGCTGTGATTTAAATTACGTGGGTCTGACTCAATGACTTCGGCTACATTTTTGCCTTCTCTGATTATCAATAAGCTGAGTACTTTTTCCTATCCTAATTTGTTACTTCTCCTCTTTATTCACTGTCCAGACACTCATTAATGGCTCTGCTCTTTTGAGTTAATTTTTTTATTCTGTCATATGAGGTATGAGTATTTTTTCAAAGGTTATGTTTCTATTCCCCCACCCCCTTTTTCTTTCCTGTCTTTTGAGTCTTGGTGCCATCAGCTTTACCAATCTTTTCTGCAACTTTTTGTTCCTGGAGTAAGAAAGTTTCCATCTGGATCTTTAATCCATCTGGAATTTATTTATTTTTTCTACGTGTGAGAATGGGATCCCATCTCCTTTTTCCAAAGGGCTCATAAGCGGCCCCGCCCCGTTTGCCAGGACATCCTGTGTTTTCTCATTGTTTTGCAGGGCCACGTTGGTCACAGTTCAAGTTTGCACATGCGAGTGTTTCTGGATTCTCTGCCACACTCCTCAGTTTTATTAGACCTTCTTATGCCAAGACCACACTTCTTGATTTCTAGAACTATATAAATTCATGATACATTTGGTCAGGCAACCCCCCGGACACACAACACACATACTCATACTGTTCTTCTCTTAACCTTAATTGGCTTTTCTTGATTCCTTTTATTTTTATATTGATTTTAGGACCCACTGAAAAGTCCCATGAAGCCCCTGGGATGTTTTTCAGTGTCAGAAGTGCATGGTGTGCTTTGATATGGTAGTGACACCTGGTAGTTCTAACGTATCCATCCTCTAAGATTAGCCTCATGTTCTTTTTTTTTTTAAAATTCTTCAAAAAGCATTTTATTTTCCCTCAAAAGTCTTAACCATCATTTATTAGTTTTATTTCTGGGTACTTTATATGTTTTTTTTCTAGTTTTCTATTTCATTTTCAGTCTGGCGTTATTTTATTGAAATGCCCATTATTTTTTTCTGTGTGCTGGCTTGAGTCCAGTAATCTTATAGAACTTTATTGGTTCTTGTAGAAAAAAAGCACTTAACGTTTTTTGGCTGAAACTTAACAACTGTTTACAAACAAGGACAGTTTCTTAGCTTGTCTTTCCAATCACTCTATTTAACCCCTTCTTTCCTATACTGCTTTGGAAAAGCCCTTCAGCACAATCAACTACAAGTGTTTACAGAGAGCAGTGTCTGGTTGCTGGAGGCTGTCTTAATATCACATCTTTAAGTGTGAGGTATTTAGTTTTTCCATAAATATTCTTTATTCAAGACCTGGCTCTATTCCAATGGGTTGTGAGACATATATATATATATATATATATATATATATATATATATATATATATATATTTGATTTGTCAACTTAACTGAACCACAGTGTCCAGACATTTTTAGTCAAACCTTATTCTGGGTGTGTCTTTTTCTAGAAGAATCTAAGATTTTGATCAGTAAAACATAGGCCTTCTCTGTGGGTGGGCCCCCCCTCCCAATCAGCTGAAGTGTAATAGAACCCAAGGGCTGATTGTGTCACATGTAAGAAGTTACTGATGCCCTGGTTATCTTCAGGCTGAGGCATCTGATTTTCCTGCCTTAGGACTCAGCCAACCCCACACTCTTCCTAGGTCTCAAGCCAGTGGCCTTTAAAAAGAACTGTAGAACTGACTCCCTGGGTACCCGCATGTCCCCACTGTGGTTCTGGCACAGCAAACCTAGTCACATGATCTCATTCATTTTCCTAAACCTCTGTTATGAGGAAGGCCAAGGTGCTTACAAACACTGCATGGCTTCTCCATCTACCTTGTTACTCCTTCACCTACCAAGCTGGGCTCTGAACTTTCCTCCCAAACCCTGGATACAAACAACTTCCTTCCTGCCTTGGGGCCTTTGCCTTCTGCTCCCGGTCTGAGTTATTCTCACGGGAAGACGTTTCTCTCACTTCATCTCATTCAGGCGTCTGGTCAGAATAGCATCCTCTTCGTACTCTGGGTCCTTTGCTATCCTTGATCAAGTTTTTATAGTGGGGAACCTTCAGTGCAGCTCTTTGCTATGTGGTTGCTCTCTGGTTCACTAGCCTCAACCTACAAGACAGAGAATCTTAGTGGCTGGGTCTAAGGCAGTTTTGTTATTGGTAGTTTGTTTCTGAACTCACTATGTCTACCTTGAACTCTTGATTCTCTTGCTGCCATCTCTCAAGTGGCATTATAGGCCTGTGCCATCTTGCCCAGCTTATGCATTATTTCATGCCTGCTATGCAAGCACTTTACCACTTAACCTTAACTCCAGTCCTCAAGGGCTGTTGCTTCTTCAATAATTAAGTACACGTGTTGGTTTTCTCACCTTTCTTGTTCTCCCGCAAGTCCTCTAGTATAGACACACTGGATGCATTTTGGGAAAAAGCTCTTTGAACAGGCTGTACTTGCTTTTCAGTCCTGACTGTTTACATTTTAGTTTGATCTTTGACTATTATGTCCACAGAAGAATTACTCCAGACTCTTCTATTTTAGATTCTTGTGTGCAAGGGATATCAACAATAACAGGCTAACTTCTCATTTCTTTAAAATCTTACATAATTTATATAACATAGCAGATATTTTTGTGCCTAGAAAGGTGTTAAAATTCATCAACAATAATATTTCAGTCTGTGTTTTTAATTTCTTTGATAATAGCCAGTTTATTGATTTCCACTTTTTCTACAATTTTGATAATTTTTCTTTGGAGAATGTTATCATCTAAATTTTTAACAGCATGACATACTACATTCTTATTTTTAATATCTATACTTGTAACAGTTTGAATATGCTTGGCCCAGGGAGTGGCATGGCACTATTAGGGTATGTGGCCTTATTGGAGGAAATGGGTCACTGTGGGGGTGGGTTTTGAGACCCTCCTCCCAGCTGCCTGAAAGTTAATGTTCTTCTAGGAGGCCTTCAGATCAAGACGTAGAACTTTCTGCTCCTGCCTGGGTGCTGCCATGCTACCTCCTTGATGATAATGGACTGAACCTCTGACCCTGTAAGACAGCCTCATGTTAGGAAACCCTAACTGAGACCACATGGTATACCTATCTTCTCTTATTACTAAATATTTATATTTTACTTAAATTTTCTATAAAAGCCCAAGGTTCAAGGCCTGCTTTACTCCTTTATTTTTATTTACTCCTTTATTTTCAGATTGTTTTTTTTTTTTTTTTTTTTTTTTTTTTTTTTTTTTTTTTTTTTTTTTTTTTTTTTTTTTTTTTTTTTTTTTTTTTTTTTTTTTTTTTTTTTTTTTTTTTGGTTTTTCCAGACAGGGTTTCTCTGTGTAGTCCTGGCTGTCCTGGAACTCACTCTGTAGACCAGGCTGGCCTCGAACTCAGAAATCTGCCTGCCTCTGCCTCCCAAGTGCTGGGATTAAAGGCGTGCGCCACCACCGCCTGGCTATTTTCAGGTTGTTAATTTGTCTTTTTTCCTTAGAGTATCTATATTATTTTGTTCCAACAACTCTCTTCTGTGCTTCTTGTGCACCTACACTCCTGTGAATGCACACATCCACACTCACGTGCACATATATACATGTAACTTTAAGGAATCTTTTAAAAATTATGTTAAATATTCTTACATTAATTTTTAAAACTCTAGAATTATTTACCCAGTTACAATGCATTGTCTGCCCTCTCCTCCTTCTTCCTCTTCTCTTTCTCCTCCTCCTCCTCCTCCTCTTCCTCCTCCTCCTCTTCCTCCTCCTCCTCTTCCTCCTCCTCCTCTTCCTCTTCTTCCTCTTCTTCCTCCTCCTCCTCCCCTCCTCCTTCTCCTTCTTCTTCTTCTCCACCTAATTTTGGTAGTTTTTTTTTTCAAACACATACACACACAAACACACACACACATACCTGCTTAAGGTAGAACCATCCATCATTCAGTAGCCATGGGGGTGAGGGGTTGGTTTCATAGGCCTCTGTCCCTGCAGGGTGTTTATATCTAAGATTTTTTTTTAATATTTTGCTTGTAACCTAGGATTATACTTTCTTACAGCCTAAACCATCCCTATATTACTTAGACAAATACATTTTATGTGGCTAGCTAAGACACTGTGTTGTTTAGGGATTAATGGACAGGAACAGTTTATACGTGTTTCCCCTGGGACTGAATCCATAAATGTGGAGCCCATGGGTGTGAAGATCCTTTTCATGTGATACTCTGAGATCGGGGCAGACTTTAAATTTGCTCTTAGAAGGTCTTTCTTTCCATAGTAACAGAGATGAGCATTGAGGGGTCTCACCATGTGTTCTCCCCTGACACTCCCCTGCTCTGCACACTAGCAGGAGTTTCGCCACAGGACTTGTCTTTAAGCTTACGTCCCCACAATTACATCCACTTTTAACCCGTCTCTTCTGCCCAGACTGTGTCCAGAAAAGCTCTTGTACACAGATGCTTACTGTTCCGGGCTGTGGTGCCTTGGACTTCTCTGGCCTCGACGTAGCTCTGCAGCCCCTGGAGCATTCTTCTCTCCACCTCTCTCTGTTTCTGTTCTGTGGATGGCAGCCTATTTCCCAGTCAGGACCCAGACTTACAGGTACTCTCAGGTCATAGAAGGAAAGCCTGGGGCAGCAGTGGGGGCAGGGGGCACTTATTTCTTAATTATCACTGTTCTTATTGATTTGGGTGGTTTTTATTTTAAGAAGAAGAAAATAAAATATCTGTATTGCAATCACTGTAAAATTGTAAGACTAATGTGAAAATTTCAAAGTCCTGTAGCTAGTAACTGTTACTGTTACTTTAAATGTGCTCAGTTTTCATCCCTAACCCTTGAATCAGTTTAATTTGTTTCTTTCTTTCCAACAACCCACATCTTATTTCGAGCTCTGCTCAATTAGAAGCAATTGCACAGTGCTAAGAAGCCTAAAAGATGAACTGATTTTAGAGCCTTGTCCGTGGTCTCAAGCACATATTGCAGGATCATGCTATTTTTCTAAATTATTATTTCTTATCACAAAAAGGTTTTAATTTTATGTTCAGGGATCATAGCGAAATCATGACAAGATGTTTTTAACTATCATAAATGAAAAGATGATGGGGTATTATATACAAATGAAATAGTCTATTCTAGGATACATGTTACCATAAATATTCTTATTCAGCAATTATGCTGTATCAAAACCAATAAGTTGATTAAAAGGGTGTTATTTTGAAATTGTGCAGGAATTGTGTATGAAAAGTGTTTTGTATTAAAGGTGAAGGCTGCTGGAAGCACCTTTTTGCTTTAGTTGGTTAAGGAATTAACTGCATTTCAAAAAGTAGGCAAGTTTTTAACATGCCCATTTATCAGTTTGTATGGAGAAACTGAAAACTGCACTTCGGAGCACATTTTATACACATGTAAGGTTTTTTATTTAGCTTCCTGTCTCTGCTGGCTGCCTGCTTGGGAACTGGGGAGGGCTGTGTGATTGTAGCAGGGACTGGACGTAAATTTATACCTTTGGCATAAAATGAAAGATACTATGATCAGAAATGTGCAAATGTTTCTGCTTGTCTAACAACTTGATCTTAAAAGTTCAATGCACCTCTCAGAAGGGGGGAGGGACCGAATGAATGTCAATAGTCTAAACATTGGTTTGGGCTTCTGGCAGATTCCCCATGAGAGGCAATGGGGTGTGGTGCGGTGAATGCTTACAGAGTATGCTGGGATATTCTCCATCATGGGCCCACACAAGATCTGCTTACTGGTCCCCGACAGTGAAAACTACTTGGCCCAGGGTAACATCACTCTGGATCCTACAACTCAATAATTCTAGTTAAATGGGATAGTGTAAGAGATGTAAATTTATACCTAGGTTCTTGGAGAAAAGAACCCATCAACAGATGTGCATCAGAACAAAGTTTACTGGATCAGAAGCTTCTCCCATCCCCCACCTCCTCAACCCACTCTGAAAGCCAAGCTTCTTTATTTCCTAGTCTCCTAGCTATTTCTAAATTGGATACCCTTGTTCTCTGACAATAAGTTTGTTGCCACAGCTGCACAGTTCCGTCTCCCCCTTTTCTGATTTGGGGGAACTGGAAACCAATGTGGTTTATTTTTGTACATAGCAACTTGGCCCAGATCGCAGGAAGACCACAAAAGAATCTGATAACACACTTGGACTCAGACTGCACAGGCACAGATAGAAACACATCCCATGCCTGGTCTCCGTGCTCACCCACACCGCTGAGGTGTTCCTGCTTTCAAAGTCAGCAAGCATTTCTGAGTATGGAATGCTGTTTTAAGAGGATGCTGTGTGGCTCGCCAGGCATCCAGTGAAGCCCTCGAAAATGGCCATTCTCTCTCGAAAATGCTGCATTTCATGGCCTTATTCTTTTCTGGCCAGGGTCTAAACCTAACAACATCCTCATAACTTAGATTTAAAATATGATCAGAATGGTGAGTACCATTGTTTTGATGGCAATTTTAGGTACTTGTTTATTTAAGAAGCATTAGGCAGGGGACCCAGGGTTGCACTGAGAAAACAAAGAAGTAGAGAGAAGCAGAAGTTAGAATAGAGACGACATACTTCCTAAGAAAATGGTTTCTACATTCATAATGATTATAGATGTCTTCTTGAATTGAAATCTACACATTAAGTCCACAGCTCAAGAACATAAGATCTTCTGACTGATGTGAATGGGTGTCTTGAGTCTTAGTAGGTTTAAAAACAAGGAAGTTTTAAAAAAAACTCACATAATCTCTACTACAACATGCATAAATCTATTTCTTTAGTGTGTGGTGTGAATGTGAATAGATGTGGGTGCACACACCTCACAGTGCATATGTCAGCGGACATCTCCTGGTATTGGATATCAGTCCTCATCTTTCCAGCTTGTTCGAGACAACATCTCTTCCCTACTGCACAAGCCAGGCTACTGAGTTCATAAACTTCAGGAGAGCCTTCTGGCTTTGTCTCCTCTCTTCCACAGAGGTTCAGTGGGATTGTAGACACTGTGCTACTGTGTCTGGCTTTTACATGAATTCTAAGGATCAAAACTTTGGTCTCCCGGCTTACATGGAAAATGTTTTTCCTCACTGAGCCATCTCCTCAAATGCTTTTCTGAATGTTTGGGGGATGTTTTGTTTAATTCATGCTGGGCTTTGATATGTAGCAGTTTCTTATCACATGAGTTAGAATTACCATGTGCAGACTACAGTATGTGTAAAGTAGAAATAAATGATAGTGGTCACACTGCTATGTGCCCTTAGGAAACTGAGACAGGAGGATATCAAGTTTGAGGCCAGCCTGGGCAACACAGTGAGGCTCCATGTGAAAAAACCAAAGCAAGAAAGCAAACAAAACTCATTAATAGAAGTAGCATTGGACTGGAGTAGAGAGAAGGTTAAAATACAGGGAGGGAGTACAGAGTGGACAGTGTGGTTCTCATCAAACCATAGAACCAGACAACGGTTGGCAGACAGGAAAAAGCTAGACTTTCTAAATCCATGAGAACTGGCATTAGTCTCACACCTCAAGTGTCTCCCAATAGCTATGCTGTCTGACAAGATCAATTGGGACTGGACTTGTGTGCATTAGGACAATCCAGTTGGCCTTGAGTTGGAACAAATATGATCTTATAATAAAGTACTTCTTAGGTAGTACGGCAAATTAAAACTTCATGTATTTAGGTCTCACTTTGAGGAGAGAGCCAAACTTGCAAAGTTATGTGGCCCTTTTTAATTTATGTTCTATGTTCTGACCTTTTTCTGTCATGTAAATGCATGGCAGAAATGATACAGTTGCACTCTAGGGGCCAGGAGAGATGGCTCTCAGAGTAAGAAGAATGCTTGTCATGTAATCCTGAGGACCTGTGTTTGGATCCCCAGCACCCAAGTAGAAATGGGGCCACCTGTAACCCCATTGTACTGTACAATATCAGGTAGGCAGAGGGAAGAGAATAACTGGACTTCCTGACCGGCCTAGCCAATGGCAAGCTCCATGTTCAGTAAGAGGGCTTGCCTCAAGGGAAAAAGGCAGAGACTTGGTAGAGCAGGATACCTGACATACACAGGATACCTGGTATATACCTGGTACACACCTGGTATACACCTGTTACACACCTGCCACACACCTGCCATACACCTGTCACACACCTGCCATACACCTGTCACACACCTGCCACATACCTGCCACACACCTGCCACATAGTGCCTTGAGCACTCACTCCCAAGTGTAAACACATGAACTCTATCTAGTGATTCATCCCTTCTCTCTTTTCTTACCATGATCATAAAGGGGTGGGAAGGATTCTAAACTGTTTATCTGATCCTTGGACTCTTGGCATCCTGAGAGTTTGTTGTCAAAAAACGGAATGAATCTGAGGCAATTTTCTGTGGTAACACAAAATGGGGATTGGGCAGGTCTAAACAAACAAAAACAAAAACAAGATTTGCAAAGGATGAGACATTTCTTTTCCTGGATGTTAACTGGCACATTTCTTGAGAGGTTTAACAGCCACTCAAGAAAATATTTCAGGAATGAATGAGTCTCGTTGAAAGATGTCAGCTCTAGGATCACCCGAGGTCCTAATTTCCTTCAGTGTGCACTTACGGCCAAGTGACAAACCACTGGCATGGAAGATGTGACCTTACTGATTTGTGACTTTACTAGACTTGATTTCTTCATATCCAGGCAGCCTTTCTCCTTTGCTATGCTTAGCCCAGCATCCATGCTCTGGCAGGTTCTCATGCAGACTTGACATTTTCATCAGCACAGAGGAAATCATTTCAAACCCAAAGGATAAGCACCATCACAGAAAAGGTCACAAAACACTGGGAGTTGCTTGTAGCAATAGATTTTTGAGGGCAAGTCCAAAGAAAACACGGGACATGGTTTGGAACAAGAGTATACTTCATCATTGGGTTGTGGTACACAGGACGCCACGGGAAAGAGGACTTTGCTTGCATTGGCGATAATAAACATGTTTTTACAGTAAACAAATGGGCAGCCATAAGACATACACGCCTGAGGTTGAAGGGAAGCCTGTTTGCACCAAATAAATTACAGAAACAGTTCAAGAGCAGTTCATCCTACTGAAAATATTATCCCTGAACTACTGGCAGGGTTAGTGTCAGGCTAGGTTATCTCGTGTGTGGGTGCACTGCATGCTAACCCTGCCTTGGGGTAGTTTGTGGAAACTTGCACACTTTGGAGGTTTTCAGTAACTTTACACACTTTAATTTGGCCATAGCCAGACCTTATACCCTTTTCCACGCAGGGTCAGAATTTCCCCTGTCAGGGGGTTGACAACCTTTCAGTCTGTAAGTTTTCCCTCTCTGCCTCTCTATGCCTCCCTGCTCTGCCCCAGCCTATGTGACTACATCCCAAATGAATGTCTGAGATGGGGCCCAGGCTGATGGAGGAGGATTCTGTAGAAATCACAGTACAGACAGGAAGGATCCAAAGGCCATCATTTATTCAAACTCTGGCCCTTTGGTTCACAAAAGGGGAATGACTTTTAAAACGTGGCCAGAAAAAACAATGAAGTAAGAACCACTGAGGGGGAATAATTTCATCAAACCTTGAAAAGTTTCAGATGTTCATAAATTTTGACTTTGTAGAATAGCACAAGAATATCATATACTTGTTTATTGTGATTTACACATATTTATATTGCAACACAAAAATTCATAGTTTTTTTGAGCCTCTATGCAAAAATAAACATAGAGCCAGCAATGGCACAAGCCTGTAATCCCAGCACTCGGGAGGCTGAGGCAGAAGAAGTACAAGGTCATAGCCAGCCTAGAAAGACAGTTGACTTGAGGCCAGCCCAGGCTTCACACCAAGTCTCTATCCCACAAAACAAACAAAAGTGAACATTGATTATTTGAGTGGCAAACAAGACTCAGGAATACGAATCAGAATGAACCGTTAGTATTCTAACTGCTGTGATCTGCAAAGCCTTGTAAATCCAAGGTGTCAAGCAACAGTCTGTCACCAGGTGTTCACTGAGTACCCACAAACTGGAACAAGTGTCTGAAGGAGCCCCCTAACTCATATGTGTGTGTGTGCATTCATGAGTGCGTTTGTGTGTCTATGTGTGTGTGTGTATGCATTTGTGAGTGTGTGTGCATTGATGAGTGTGTTATATGTGTGTGTGTGCATTCGTGAGTGTGCTTGTGTGTGTGTGTGTGTGTGTTATGTGTAGGTGTATGTGAGGAAATGCCAGAGGTCAACACTGGATGTCTTCCTCCATCTCTCTCAACATTATTTTCTGAGATGGTCTCTCAATGAACCTGGAGCTCAGTGACTCCTCTAGACTGGCTGCCCACTGAGCTCCATGGATTTCCCTGTCCTCACCCCTACTCTAAGCACTAGAATCACAGCATGTTCCACCACATCTGGCTTTACATTGGGTGCTGGGGATCAAAACTCAGCACCTCATCCTTGTGTGGCAGGCACTTTACCAACAGCCATCTTCATAGCCAGCCCTCCATCTTTTTAGGCAATGAGGCTGGAATAAGTGCCTACTGGTACTTGAAGCTATTGTTGCTCTCAATGATGTTCCTTTCTAGATAGAAGTTCTTTTTGAATAATTTATTTTTGAGATGAGATCTCTCTATGTAACTTTGGCTAGCTTAAAACTTTCTGCTTAGACCAGGCTGGCCTTGAACTTATAGAGATTTGCCTGCCTCTGTCTCCTGCATGCCAGGATTAAAAGTGTGCCTATGAATCATTTTTGAGTGGCCAGATTGGGTGTTCTCCCTACTTGTAGGACATTGGTGTTGTAATTCTGAAAATCCTTAACTGCAAGCCAAAGAGCAAGATTTGAGCTTTTACTTCACTCTTATAAATCAGGCTAGTGACTGAAAATCCCTAAGCCTCCGTCCCTTCAAACAGTGAAGCAAGGACAATTTATATTCTCTTCACATGATTGATGGTGAGCACCGAAAAGAGTAAAGTATAAGATGATATCATTATGGCTTACGCAAATATGCCTTGTCATTCAGATTCAGCTTTTACAGCCTGGTGGAGCTCATGGAAGGTGAGGGCTGGAAGTCAGAGCTGCATGATGAGAGGACTCACTGAGACAGCAAACAGAGAACAGCACTGAGGGAAGAGCGTTGAAACACCTCTGCATGGGTTTGATCACAAGCAGCGCATGAATTTTCCATGGATGTAATCATGGTATCCCAATACCGTTTGGGACCATATGGATGCTAAGACTCTAGGGATGTAGTATATCTTCTAAGCATGTGAAGAGACACATCAACCTGATGGCAGCAATCATCATAGAAAGTAAAGTATGTTTGTTTGTTTGTTTGTTGTCTGTTGAAACAGAGTCTCTCTTTGTAGCCCTGGTTGTCCTAGAACTCGCTATGTAGACCAGGGTGACCTTGAATTCACAAAGATCTACCTGTCTCTGCTTCCCAAGTGCTGGGGCTAAAAGTGTGTGCCACCGCACTGGTACAAAGTTGTTAACTGAAACATCTACATGATCACAAATGTCAAGCAAAATAAATGAAAATAGAATGAACTCATTATTCTATGGAATCTGTAGTTTCAAAAAAAAGAATACTTATGTACAAAATGTAAAGGGGACTTAAGATTGCCCTCTTTCCCTTGGATGGGCTGGGAGACCTGCATTTCCTAATGCACAAGTGAAGCCTGGACTCGCTGCTAAAACTGACTCAATACACTCTTTAAAAATATTTGAGCTGATCCTTTCTAAAGTAGAAAAAAAAAGATCAGTTACCATTTTATTCTTTCTTATTCTCCTTCACCTCTGAACTTCCTGGTTCGGTCTGAGGCCAGAGTCAAGCTTGCCAAAACACCATAGGGAAGGCTGCTCTCACAGTATTCCTGGCTCACCAAAATTTTTCTTGAGAAAGCCAGTTTCCATGAGATTTCAGTTCCAATTCCGTAGACCCAAGAAAACTGAGGGCGGTTCAGATTAAGTTCAGATAAGCATTCACATTTTCAGTTACTTATGCCAGATCAACCACGAAGCCATTTGACATGTTCATATCAGTGTTTTAGAATAACAACAAAGAGATGAACCAGAATTTTGACCCAATGCAGACAGTGTGAGGAGATCGCAATGTAGGAAGAAGCCGATAGATATTCATAGTTACTTTCTTCATTAGAAAAAAATAATAATACAAAAATAATGACCCTGAGACATGTTTAAAGTACAAATGAACCTTACATGGGGGAACCTCACAATATCAATGTTGAACAACCACTTGTCTGAGGAAAGCTACTGTGGTGAATGGCACACAATGTGACCTGCAGGGATAATGTTTTGCCCATATGTTTATCTTTCCTAGCCCTCTCTTCCCCCATCACCCTTTAAAGGTGGACATGTCAGTACCAATGCTGCTGAAGGCTGTGTGTTCTGGGAAACAAAATGAACTGCTCACTTTGAGACCTCACAGCTCTCAAAGAATCAGTTTCTCCGCCTGAAGTGGGGTGGAACCATGAAGAGCAAAGACTATGTTAACTTTCAAATAATCATGTAAGGAGAGAAAATCACCTCTAGGGCCAGAAGTTATCCTCAGAGGCAAGAAACAGAACCTGACTTTTTCAAAGGGTGACTTGAACATGAATTCACTCAGCAGGAAGTCACGAGACTCCTGTAAATGTCATCAGAAACAAAGCACATCTAGTGTGAATGACTTGTTTTATAATGCAAGTCATGATGAGAAGAGAATGGTCATTCACAGAGCCCACCCTACAAGACTCCACTATAGTAGTGAGGGCAGGACAAACCATCTTTTTTTTTATTGATTTAAGTCTTATTGCATTGTTGTGAGAAAAGAAACATAATTTCAATTTATCTTAATTTGTTAACATTTAAAAACATATGCTAAGTAAATAGAATTACAACACATTCTTATTTCCCTTTTGTACCCCAACTCCTCACATAGACACCCCCATGCCTGCAATACCTTTCGTGTTTTTATTTTGTCATATTCTTTAAAATTTATAAAATATTGTAACAATAATAATGAGTATTATAAAAACTGTTTGATATAAAACAACAATCAATTGGACAGTTTTATGTAGATGATTGTCTACAGCAATACTGAAAATACATACATTTTTCTCAATATAAATTTTGTTTTGTTTTGTTTTGTTTTGTTTTGTTTTTTGAGACAGGGTTTCTCTGCATAGCCCTGACTGTCCTGGAACTCACTCTGTAGACCAGGCTGGCCTCGAACTCAGAAATCCACCTGCCTCTGCCTCCCAAGTGCTGGGATTAAAGGCGTGTGCCACCACCACCCGGCCTCAATATAAATTTTAAATAACTCCAAGCATATCAACTGTATATTTTAAAAAAATACTCACTACTAGTTTTTTTAAATGAACATAAATAGGTAAAGTATTTTTGTTTGTTTGTTTTATTTGTTTTAGTGGAGCTTAATATCTTGGCTCTTACTGTGGTACAAGCCCAAAATAAGAACAATTTTTAGACATTGGATTTCATTGTAATAAGGCTGTACTTCAATGGCCCTCACATCACCAAAGGATTTTACCTCCATAGTAGCTAAGCTAAGAGCTGACAGTTCTGCTGAACCAAGGAATGAATTGTAGGCTCAATTTTTGGGTACGGACTTCCTGCTATGGTCAAAGCTATTTGATCTGAGTGATTGTCTTCATTCTCAGACCACAGAGAACAGGTTACATTCATTTAAGAAATGATGTGTATATTAAGATGGTCATAAAGTCATTCACCAACTGTTTTAGTTTACAATGGTTCTGCTTGGAAGGTGGCACAGACATTAGGTGAGGGTAAGAATTTGGTTCATTGGCTGTGATGATTTTGAAAAGCATTCACCTCAGAGAACAAGTAACTTATAAAGTACTCTTCTTCAAACTTGATACGATAGTTGTTAGCATCCAGAACCTGCCTGCGACAGATATGTGGGCGGGTCCACAGACCTGTCACCAGGGCAACGGCGACCATATTCCCAGAATTCATTGGGTTCAGCTCCCACCTTTACCTACATTACTACGTCACTACACATATAAATATATGGGTACTTTCCCCCATCTCTCTCTCTCTCCCCTCTCTCCTCTCTCTCTCCCTTCACGCGCCGTGGTCCTCACTCCCCCCCCCCTCCTAATTAAACTTCCAAAAACACAGAGCTGCTTGTATCTGGTGTCTGTGGACGCGCCGCCACGAGCCAAACTTATCAATAGTTACAAACATCAAGCAAAGCATTCAGTCTCACTCTTTGTTGTTCTCTTACAAACCACCTCCAAAGTTAATTGTCTACATTTCTTTTGGCTGTATAAATAATTTTGAAATATGTAAGCTGTTCTGAAAACCATAGTATAGTGTAAAAAGATCAAATAAACAATCCTACTAATAGAAAGGAAAAGACCATTATGTGGTACACAGCAAGACTCTGTCAGGTACAAACAAGCAGAAAGTGTATATGGATTGAACAATATTGGACCTATTTCTCCAATTATCAAATTAAATAGACCACCGGATGATAGGCAACAAATTTCTAAATCCTCATACTTTTGACTTTTAATTGATTAGGATATGTTGGTAATATTAATTTTCATATTAAGAGATATTAAGAAAAAGTAATTGTTACTTCTTGTTATTTTTGTTGTTAGAGGTAGAATTACATTTGTGTGGGTTTGTTGAAAGACTACTTTCTTGCTTCTTCTAGGGTGTAGTTTTACTCCTATGTTGATGTTTTCCATCTATTATCCTTTGTAGGGCTGGATTTGTGGAAAGATATTGTGTAAATTTCATTTTGTCATGGAATTTCTTGTTTTCCCCATCTATGGTATATGAGAGTTTTGCTGGGTATAGTGCCCTGGGCGGGCATTTGTGTTCTTGTAGGGTCTGTATGACATCTGCCCAGGATCTTCTAGCTTTCATTGTCTCTGGTGAGAAGTCTGGTATAATTCTGATAGGCCTGCCTTTATATGTTACTTGACCTTTTTCCCTTACTGTTTTTAAAATTCCTTCTTTGTTTAGTACATTTGGTGTTTTGATTATTATGTGATGGGAAGAATTTCTTTTCTGGTCCAGTCTATTTGGAGTTCTGTAGGCTTCTTGTATGTACATAGGCATCTCTTTCTTTAGGTTAGGGAAGTTTTCTTCTATAATTTTGTTGAAGATATTTACTGGCCAATTACCTTGGGAATCTTCACTCTCTTCTATACCTATTATCCTTAGGTTTGGTCTTCTCATTGTGTCCTGGATTTCCTGGATGTTTTGGGTTAGGAGCTTTTTGCATTTTCTTTGACTGTTGTCAATGTTTTCTATGGTATCTTCTGCCCTTAATATTCTCTCTTCTATCTTTTGTATTCTGTTAGTGATACTTGGATCTATGACTCCTGATTTCTTTCCTAGGTTTTGTATCTCCAGGATTGTCTCCCTTTGTGATTTATTTATTGTTTCTATTTCCATTTTTAGATCCTGGATGGTTTTTTTCATTTCCTTCACCTGTTTGATTGTATTTTCCTGTAGTTCTTTAAGGGACTTTTGTGTTTCCTCTTTAAGGGCTTCTAGCTGTTTACCTGTGTTCTCCTGTATTTCTTTGAGGGAGGTATTTATGTCCTTCTTAAAGTCCTGTATCATCATCATGAGAAGTGATTTTAGATCTGAATCATGGTTTTCTGGTATGACAGTGTGCCTAGGACTTGCTATGGTGGGAGAATTGGGTTCTGATGATGCCAAGTAACCTTGGTTTCTGTTGCTTATGTACTTATGCTTGCTTTCCACCATCTGGTCATCTCTAGTGCTACCTGCCCTGGCTAAATCTGACTGGGTCCTGTCCTTCCTGTGATCCTGTGATTCTAGGATCCCGGGATCCTGGGTCCGTTAGAGTGCCCAGGAGTTGAGCTTCCTCTGGGTCTACTATTATGGGTCTCACTGTAGAATTTGAGCCCAAGGTCTGCTCAGGACACCAGCTTAGATGGACTTGAAGGAACCCATGCTACTGGACTGGTGGAGTTCCTGTTTGCCTGGACCCCACTGGTCCCAGTTACTCCTGGTGTTGGAACAGATGTTGTGTCCTCCTCACCTCTGATCCTATGATCCTGGGTGTGTTAGAGTGCCTGGGAGTGGAGCTTCCTCTGGGTGTTGTGCAGAGTTTGAGCCCAAGGTTGGCTCAGGGCACCAGCCCAGACAGACTGGAAGGAACCCATGCTACTGGACTGGCAGAGTTCCTGCGTGCCTGGGTCCTGCTGGTCCCAGTTACTCCCGATTTTGGGACAGATGTTGTGTCCTCCTCACCTCTGATCCTATGATCCTGGATGTGTTAGAGAACCTGGGAGTGGAGCTTCCTCTGGGTGTGGTGGGACTCAGGACAAACCTGTAATCTTTTCTTTTCTGCGCTACAAGCAAAACCTCATTCTTCACAAACACAGTAATGGAGAAATAGGCTCAGAAACACAAAACTACATTCAAGTCATAGTGTGTTTGTCATCACGAAGGACTTTACCAGTCTTTTCATGTCCCAGGAGATACATAAGCATTGGCAAAGGAAATTTGTATTTTCCTCAGCCAGCATAAATTGCTGATTCTTAGGTAATAGAAGGGTACACACTTGCCAGAATGGGAAAATTACGATGGACTTTTCATTTCTTGACTTTACACTAAAGGAGCATTCTAAAGAACATTTCCAGTGTAGTTGATCATTCTCAGATACTGAAGTAAGGAAATTTGGCTTACTCCAAAAATTTACAGGCCACTACATCTTCTTTCTTCTTAATCCCTCCCACTGACCAGCTTGGGGTCTGGATTTCTCAGATTCCCTCTTATGTTTACCATGTCTACTAAAGATTATAGCTTCATACTGAGAGAGAGGCCTATCCTCCCGGGAAGAGCTAATTGCCTCTGGGAAAATTAAGACATTTAGTCAAATATCATCTCTAATAACTATTGAACAAAAGTACAAATATATATTAATCAAAGTTTGTATTTTAATTTTAACTAATACTCATGTCATCAGAAGGAATTTCTCAAGGAAAAAATATACCATGTATAATATACTAAAAATGTTAGTGAGTATGGGTATTCATAGTCTGTGGACTGAAAATCACTATCACCAATCCGGCAGCTCTTCTCTGACTAGCAGGAGTTTGAGAGACAACCCTGCAAAACTAGGCATCCTTCTCTAATGCCAACAAACCACTTGAGTATCAGCATGGCCTGTGATCAGTAATGAACCACTTGAGTATTAGCACGGCCTGTGATCAGTAATGAACTAAGAATGTAGAAACGGAAGTCTTATAAAATGAACACACATGTATACATACTACAAATATTTAAACCATATGTTTTCTTGTAATTAGTCCCATTTTAATAGGACTAATTATTGAATACTTTTATAGGCATTATGCATGTGTTTTATCAGTCAATTTACACTTAGAAGAGCAACCTCAACAAATGCACTATTGCTATATATATAAATACTGTTGCTACCAATAGTTACATATGGGGAAGCTGAGACCAAAAGGAATGAAACTAGCCAACCTTTACTTTTCTTCAGTAGAAGAAAATGGAAATAATTTTTAAAAACTAGGTCTGTATGAAAAAAATCTCTGCTCACTATCTGCTGCAAACTTTATTCTAAGGAAGAATATTTTATGTTTCTTATGACTCTATAAATATCACCATGGTGAGTACTTCAAAGGTGGAAACCAATAATGGAAGTTATCTAGGCCAGTGTGATTGTGTACAATTTAATACCATCCTACATTTTCTGTTATATTTACTAATTAACTCATTGCTCATGCAGCTTCACTTGCCTCCTGCATACAAATGCTTCCAGATTTGTATCCAGATTGAACCACTTACTCTGTTATCAGATTAGAGAAGCGGTTTGTCAGACACCAAAAATCTGGAATATATTGTGTTGAAAATAGAAAATATCTTACCACAAAGAAGTTAGCACTGTTAGTTTATATGGAATACTATTTCAAATGTTATACCCAATCAAAGAAGGAAAAAAGGTGAATGATGCAATGGTTTGAGTCCTGGGAAAATCTGTGATGTGGGCCATGAAAGTCAGAAATGAACTTGGCCCAGGAGGTTCCCAGGGTACAGGCCCTGAAATGTATGGCTTTCTGCTAATCCTGCAGGGGTGGGGATGTGTGACAACTGTTGCACTTTGTAAGAGCACTTGCAAGGGGTAGGGACAGATCCTGGCAGCATCAGAGGCTCAATTCAAGAACAGAACTATCCTGGATGCCATTGTACAACTTGACCACATGCAACCCAAGTGGCACAGAACCCTCCAGGGGGAGAGAAGGTAAAAGGTAACCACACCTAAGAGCCAAGTACTGGTCTTCAAGATGGGATAAAAGCAGGTGAAGACTCAGGAGAACACCAGGAAATATTATAAGTTGGTGGCTCTCAAGGAGCTCTGAGGAGATTGAGGAGAAGCTGAAAGCGTCATTGCACACCAAGGGGTTAGTCCCTGAGCCTTCAGCATGGAGAAGGAAGTGGAAAGCTGCTGTTAGGCTGTAAGTCAGACATATGCCTCTCTTGCCTCCCAGCAATTCTGAATCCACAGAGGGAAGCACTGGTCTGTGTGAGAGTCTAGTGTCCAAACAGTGAGTAGCCCTTAAGGCAAGAAGCTAAGGACCAAGTGCTGCCCTGGAGAGCCCACCTAAATTAAGGTTAGACTGATGTAAAGTATGTACCAGTAAGGAAGCTGGGAAACTTGAGTTTTGAGGAATTTTATACTTTCTAGATTTTATTCTGTTGTAGGAAAAAGATACCCATGCAAGAACTCACACAAGAAGACTCTAACAAGCCTAGAAGAAAAAGGAATTGTCCACTTTTCCCTCCAAAGAGATGAAGAGTTGAAGCACCCAATGCCACTTGTGGCTTAGTATGTGAAAGGGTGGCTTAATGGAAGTTTGCCTTGAATCTCCAAGGATAACTTGAAAGAACTACCAAGCACAAAGTCAGCCAACTGAGAGCATCCAGCCTTTCTCCCTGGCTCCCTCTGCAAAGCCCTCACTTCAATACTACTGCCTATAGGACTGTTGCTGGGGCCAATGGCTCCCAAGAGTAGTGAGCAGTCCATTGAGCCCCAACTCCTGGATGCAGTGGGCTAACTAAAAAGTTAGGGACAGAGCTTCTGAGTTTGGCTTTAATATGGCAGGGATGGAGTTCTGGCTATGACGGCTGTCTCTTGCTATTCTTTTCTATAGAGCTAGAAGCAAAACTCACGGAAAAGTCAGATTTGCTGAAAGCTTGGGAGCCTCTCAGATGGGGACAGCTACAATAAATTAAGTATTTTCTCACCTGTGTTCACCTACAAAATTGGCTTGCTAGATGCTGCATCGAATTTGTTTCCACTCTTAAACCCAATTGTATTACTTTCCTCATTTCTATGACATAGTACAGGACAGAAAGAACTTAGAGGGAATTTGCTGGGCTCACGGCTTCAGAGGTGCAGCCCACTGTGTCCTGGTGAGCCCAGCATGGAAAGCATCTCACATCTCGTATCTTGACATTCAGGAATGGTGGCTCCCTCTTTCCAGGCTCTCTTCTCCCCTTTATCCCATCTGACCAGGGACGGTGCCGTCTGCCAAGGTAGCTCTTTCTTCCTCATCTAGTTCTGTCTGAAAACACCCTTATGGACAGACATACCATGACTGTAACTTGCCACTCTCCTAGATGGTTTTCAATTCAGTCAGGCTGACAATCATGTTTTCCAAACCATAATAGAGAAGCATCTAACACTTTTGAAGTGGTTGGCATGAGAAGCAAATAAACAAAAATTAACCCAACAACAACAGAAAGGCAAAATACTAATGAACTCAAATGGGTGCACAGAACCCTGCAACATTAAAACATGCTTTTGGAAGATGTTTGGCAGCCTACACAGGTCAGAGGTTTGGACTGTGTGTTCCCAATGGACAATTACACAAGGTAATGAGGCAAAAAAAAAAAAAAAAAAAAAAAAAAAAAAAAAAAAAAAAAAAAAACAATGAATGGGCAAGAGGCACCATTTGTGTTCATCTTGTCTTCCCAGATTCCCCAAAGACCTGGAGCTTGTCACTCTTCTTCTATGGCCCCAGACTCAGGAGCAGCTTCTATGAGCTTTCTCGAGATGTTCTTACACATCATTGTGGGCACACGATTTTGTAACACCTACTGAAGGGCACAACACAACACAGGACATGGAGTAGGCACCTGAATCATAGTTTTGCATCTAGGATGATGCTGAGTTAGAAGCCCATGTGCTGAAGCTTTCTCAGAGGAGCACCAAAGACTAGACTCCTCTTTTCCCATGACCTCTCCTTGTAACATGGACATTGGCCAAGATGGACATGCTCATGCACAGAAACTGTAGCCTGTTGAAGACACTCAGAATAGAGACATTGTGCCTTTTCTTTCCCCAACTACCTTATAAACTATTTTTTAACTTAGCAAGTATGTCTTTCAGGTAAGACTTAAATGTAGAATTGATACATGTTTCTAAAGAAATATGATTAAAGTTATTTTCATAACTTTGTATGCAACCAGTCTCAATTATTCTTTTTTGTTTGTATAAACAGCAAGCACTAAGAGAAAAACTACAGTTCCACTTTAGTCAGATGTATTATTAAATAATTAATAATGACTCTAAAATGTAGTTTTTTAATGACCAGGAAATTAAATTGTCATGTGTAAAATTGGAAAATAACATTGTGTACTAGAAAGTTAATTCCATTGAATTAAATTAGTCTCTTTGGAAGTTCTATTACAGGTTGACAAAATAATTGTTGTCTTAGCCAAATTCCTAACACTTTTTGTCTCAAATAGCTTATGAGTTTCAGATGTAGGCCATCACTTTCTAGAACATGCTTGAGAGAAACAATAGTCTTTTGAAGGTAACCATCTAATGGGAACTCTGTAAGTGTTGCTGAGTAACCAAGAACTGGGAGACAGCTATAAAGGATCTAGTCCCAGAGGGAACACACACACACACACACACACACACACGTGCACGAGTGCGTGCAGAGTGCACTAGCTTATGACAACCTTCAGAGAGTCACTTCCCACCCTAGTGCCTGTTTCTTGACACATAGAGGTGATTATGGACCCTATGCCTACTGTTCCATGTCTTTCTAGGCACAGAATCTTAAGTATGCCCATCTGAGTTAGTTATCAAACATCCAGTCATTAGTCAGTATGCTATGGATGAAAGACACAGCAATGAACAAGATAGGCAAGGTCACATTATTTAGTCCAACCCAGTAGACAGACCCCATCTCAACAAAGATTGAATGAAGGGTCTGAACTCTAAACTCAAGTGCATGTTAAACCACTGTGGATGCAGAGATAAAGGATTAGCTAAGTATGACATGGGCCTAAAATAGCTAAGGCATAAAGATGACATATATGTCCCTGATCTGACTGGCCTGAGATGAGCAGGCTGTCTAGAGACTCAGGTCCTTCAGCTCACAGATACATCCTTCCCAGGGCTACTCTCTGACTGCATGGTTTGAACAGCTGCTTGGTGCACACTCACATGCCAGGCAACAGATTTAAGGATGCAATAAAATATCGCATTCCATTAAGGGAAGTAAAATGAGAAATTATTTCTGGGCCAGGAATGATACCATACACCTGAAATATGGGAACAGAGAAAGCTGAATCAGGTGGGTCACAGGTTTGAGGCCCACTTGAGCCACACATGGAATTCTCTACCATTCTGGTGTCCCTAGCAAGATCCTGGCTCAAAACTATACTTAAGATTATTGCCTTCAGTTCTTTGTATCACCCACTGGCAACTTCATAGAACCACCCAACTACATGGAAGCTAGGAAATGTGTTTATCATGAGTGACCCCATGCCAACCCAAGGTAGGAAAGCAGCTAAAACTAGCAAAAGGGAAAAAATACATTTAAAGGACAGCTCAGAATGCCAGGTGCATTCTATGCCTTTGTTAGTGCTTCATTCCCCTGCCTCATCCAAATCTGAGTGAGCACAGCTTGTGGCTGTGTATATAAACCAACAGCCCAGTCATCTGCACCTGATCACTCAAAAGAAATGACACAGTTGGAGCAGTAGGATGACCAAAATGAGAACTTCTCTTGGGGAGGGAGAGGGCAGAGAACAGAGCTGCCACAGTCCTTGGAATGATCCAGCCATGTTGGAAGGGAACCACAGAAATGTCCTCCCAGCTGCTGGTGTGAGTCCTCCAGACAACTGTTCTGTCTGGTGCAGCTTCCACTCCAGGGAGAACGTCATGCACCTATTGCCTTGCTTAGCCACATCTTTTTTTTTTTTAAAAAAAATATTTATTTATTTTATGTATGTGAGTACACTCTAGCTGTACAGATGTTTGTGAGCCTTCATGTGATTGTTCGGAATTGAATTTTTTAAGACCTCTGCTCATTCTGCTTGGCTCTGCTCACTCAGTCCCTGCTTGCTCTGGCCCTAAGATTTATTTATTATTATACATAAATACACTGTAGCTGACTTCAAACTCACCAGAAGAGGGCGTCAGATCTCATTATGGGTGGTTGTTATCCACCATGTGGTTGCTAGGATTTGAACACAGGATCTTTGGAAAAGCAGTCAGTGCTCTTACCCACTGAGCCATCTTGCCAGCCCCAGAGGATTCCAACTTCTACACTCTGCTCTTGCTGATTCAATGTACAGACCCAGGAGTCTGAGCTGACTTTGCCCAGGGTTGGCAGGCCACTTTTCTGGCATTACTGCCAATGCAGTTCCCTTGAAACTGTAAGGATACCTTCCAGGTTATTTGTCTCTGCCCATTTCTGTGTGCGGGGAATCCCAGCCGAAGCTCTACTCTTGGTACAGATACAAATGCTAAGTTCTGACTGTCATGAGGACGTTGTTGTCCCTGGAAGTCCAGGGGAGAGAATTCACATTCTGCTTCATGTTGACAAGAGTGTTAAGTCACAGCCCATCCTTCTGTCAAGAGTTCTGTGGGTGACAATTGCTCTCAAGCCATAGCTACTCAACTTCTGGTTCTCAACCCACACCCTTGCAGGCTGCTCCTTAGCCTGCTGCCGTATCATCTCAGCCTGTGTTTTGACGATAGCAATCAGTCTTCCTGCCCAGTTCTTACACAGTTGGTCCCTTCTCATTGAGCCTCCCAATTAAAAGTGCTTTCCCTTCCCTCAGGGGCGGCCACACCCACAATTCTAGAAAAAGGTTCTTTTCCTGTGTGTCATTCACAAATTCATCTTCTTTAGCCCTTTTGATCATGCAAACTGGGTAATGAACATGTAACCAGGTAATGGCTGCTAGGTAGAGCTATAAGCTATGGGCAAAAGAATAGGCCTTACCATTTAATCTCTCTACAGCTTAAGAAAGTCATATTGCCTTTCCAGGTCTAATGCCTTTGTTTTATTTATGTTTTATATCTCTGAGACAGGTTCTCACTCTGTGGTCCAGACTTGCACCAGTTCATCAGCCTTGGCCTCTAAGGCTAGCATTATAAATGTGAGCTGGAGTACACATCCAATTTCTTTGTTTTGTAAACTAAAAAAAGTGTCACTAGATAGCCTCCTTGTCCCACATATCTCTTGTGTTATAACTCTGTAAACATCTGTGGCTATACACATGCTGAGTATCTCTATGTATCTCTTTATCTCTCTATCTATCTCTGTGTCACACACACACACACACA
>NW_022196903.1:141404154-141409988 GCF_008632895.1 Mastomys coucha | reverse complement strand
CACCACCACCACCACCACCACCACCAGTACCACCTCTGCGTGTTTTATGCCACCTTGCCTGCTTGTCTCTGTCTACCAAGGACTCACCTTAAGAATGACTTGAGGTCATCAGGCTCCAGACTCCTGGAGACCATGTTACAATTCCCAGAACTCTCTTTCCAAACATTCTTTACAGCAACTGTAGATGTCCTGTCTGACCAGCCTTCCTTCAGGAACTTCACAGTGTTTGGAGTCTCTTTTAAGTGTGTCCATGCCACAATATTTCATGCCGGGCTGAAACCCAAGAGTCCGGTGGAGTCTCTGCTTCAAGAGTGAGGAGTGTCAAGTCTCTTCAGCTGACTGCTGTAGGTAAGCACTGCACACAGAGCTACTTGGCTACATTTTAGTAAGTCCTGTAGAATTGTAAACGTGAGTACACATCACTGAGCATACCAAAAACTCAGACTTTAACTGAAGTCTGAAGTAATAGAACTTCATTTTTTTTGTTTGATGCATGTATATGTATGTTTATATGTGTGTACATGTGTAGGTGAGTGTGGCATGCTTGCATGTTTCTGCAGGTCTGTGCATATGCATGAGTGTGCATACATATGTGTATATGTATATACATATATAGATGTGTGCATACATACATATGCATGTGTAGGTATGTGCATGTATGCACATGTATGTGCATGCTGTGTGCATGTGTGGAGGATATATGATTCAAGTGTCATACACCTTGTAATTTTTTTAAAGTACATTTTATTATTTTGTGTTCATAGGGAATGTGGTTCATGGAAGGGTTTGCAGGAGTCAGTTCTTTCCTAGCATGTGGGTCCCAGGCATCAACCTCAGGTTATCAGGCTTGGCAACAAGCTCCTCTATTCTCTGAGTCATCTTGCTAGCTCCACACCACCTTATTTTTTGAAGTGAATTCCTTGATAAACCCAGAGCTTCCTAGATTTTGCTAGATTGGTTGGCAAGGAAGTCCTGCAGCCTCTCCTTTCACTATCTCCCCAGTGCTGGGGTTATAGCACATACTGCAAAGCTCAGCTTTTTACGTGGAGGTTGAGTATTGAACTCAGATCCTCAGACTTTTGTGGCAAATATTTTACTAATGGAGCTTTCTCCTCAGTCTCATTTGCCTTTTTGATACCACTACTAACATTATTAATTATTAATATTATATTATAATATTAACTAACTCGGAACATGCCAGACATTACCCTCAGAACTTCACGTCTACTAACAATCATGCAACAATGCCCCCATTTTACAGATGAAGAACTGAGGGGTAGGAAATTTAATGAACTTGCCTAGTTTGGTACAGCTAGCATGTAATGCGACCAGGCCTAGCTACAGAGCCTGCACCCTTAACTGAAGTATCCCTGCTTTGTCAATTCCTCTCTTTATACCATAGATAAGGTTAATAAAGCCTACAGGGCAGTTGAGTTGGCAGACGGAATAAGGACGATCCCAGAAGATCCCTGATATAGAAAGACCTTGGCAGTAAACCTTCAGTGTTGCCATAACTTTTCTGTGTGCAGTGGTTGTTAGCAAGCTATTGTGAAGAAAATCTGCAACAGTCATCCTTGCAGAAGTAAGAGTGTACACCCGACTCCCCTCCCAAACCAGCTGGACCGTCTGAGGTATTTAGCCCCCCACAAGTCTCCTGTATAATAATTGAAGTGGGGTCTGCTCTCCAAATAAAACTAGAGATCATTTGCTTCCTGTTAGGTTTACTCCTTTGAAGACAGCGCCAAATAATCAGAGACCAGTCAGAGGAGCCGAGATTAAACTGAAACCTCTGATTCCCATTGATCAAGTTCCCAACACAAAGCCTGGGCTGGGTGGTCACTGGAGACAGAAACTCTGTCAAAACCCAGATCCAGACCAAAGGCTGAGCAAAGGCTGTAGTGTACTGTATAGTGTGGTGCATCTCCCCTGCATGAGCCGACTGGCCCAGAGTGGTAGAGAATTCCAGTTGAAGGCTAGGCATACCTGTACCTGACAATGGGCTTGCATGTCTGTAATGCTGGGGTGTTAGGCTAAGGCATGGTTACTTCCAGCTTAACAATTACACACAGCTCTCTCACTCAACTTCTCAGTGGGATTAGGCCCCTGCTTAGGCCCATAATGACTTTGTGATGCTAAAAGTGAGAGGAAGTTTCTCCACACCCCAGGCACAAGACAGGAATCTAGAGGCAGCCCTAGGCACCCTGTCTCACACTCCCATCTATGGGGCAGGAAAACAGCTCTTAGAGTTTGTTTGGCTATTCACAAAGGAAGAGAAGAACTGGGCTTCCCTTGTGTCTCTGCAACTAGAGTCCTCTGTCTCTGAGGTAGGAGAGACAGGGGCAATTATCAAACTATTTCATCTTACTTCCCTCATCTATGAAAAGGAAACTTGGCTCCAAATATCTATGTCTGTAGTCTTAGAAATTTAATTATTATTACTCAGGAGTGGGAAGCATTATGTCAAGGAAGAACCACACAAAGATGGATCTAAATGGTGGGGAGACAGCTGGGGAAGTCCCCAGTCTGCAGACAAGAGCCTCCTTAGCCTTTGTAACTGGAGAGCCCTCAGGAAATCATGAGTTCCCAAAAGGAGAGGAGGGTGGGTGTGTACAAAAGTCACACAGGCAGCGTGAATATTTCCCCCCAAAACCTCAGAGAGTCCACGTAGCTGGATGTGTGGTACGGCAGGCTTCTCTGAAGAGTGTGTGTATCTTTTTCAGGACATGCAACAAACGCTAAATCCTCTGTTGCTCATGTATCCAGAAAGGTCAAGAATGTTAAGACAGACTCAAAAGCAACCCCAGGCTAAGCTAATACTTGGTCATCAAACATCTCTATCTGTGCTGACTCCAGCTGAGTGGACAATCAATAGTTCTTGTGAGGGACATCTTGATGATGCCTGGCTGTGTGGGGCGAAGTCAGAGTCTGTAAACCACAGTATCTCTGTGAGGAAACAGACTTCCTGTCTATTTTTTATGTGCCCAATTAAGTGCAGATTTTTGGCTGCATGAGCAACCTAACTGCAGCATTATTTTTTGTGTCCAGAAAAACCAAGAAATGAACTAAAAACTAAACAAAGAACAGCCTTCCGAGAAGGCAGTTTGATAAATGTTATGAGATAATTTCTTTTAATGACTTGATACCTCTAACCTGGATGTAACTGACCTCTAGCACGGTGGCTGTAGATCACATTTCTAGGGCCCTGCCAACAGCCCAGCCCAGAGGGGTCGCCACCCAGTCAGGTGAGAGCACCTCAAAGCCATGCATGAAATCAAATAGCATGCCATCCAGGCTTGGGATGGCTTCTTGAGAAGAGTGCCTGAGAATTAAAGTGAAATGATGTGATGGGTAAATAAAGTCAAATAGATCCAAAGCAGTAGAAGTCAGCCTAAAATCTAGTTTGCATAATATGTGAAGTCTAGGAAATTATAGGTTTTCATGTTCCTCCTGAGCTCTACACAACTAAGCACATCCTGGCTTAATATAGTAGCCAGGCTATTAGAACACTGAGAGAAAGATCATGTGGGACCACAGCAGGGCTATGTGGGATGACAACAGGACCCAACTCTGATGCTTCCAAGGGATCCAAGAGTTCTTAGGGAGTCCACACTTGCTTTGTGGATCCTGTCAAAAGTTCCAGTGTGCCTGATCAGATCACTCTACCTCCTAGAGTCTACAAAACCAGCCTCCATTGGACACTACTGTTGTGTCCTTACAAATCTGAACACAGTTTAGTACCAGCTTATATCCATGAATAATACAACTCCTGAATCTAAGGCTCAATGAGTACCATGGAAGAGGGGAAAGAAAGACCGTATGAGTCAAAGGACCAGTAAATCTTCTGTGAGATTGTGTCTCTGAGAAGTTACAAGGAAGCTTCAGCCATGGTATGTCAACAGTGTATTATGGCTTCCTAAACAAGATCTGAACCATGCCAACACCAGCAGTCACATAAACATGGAATGGGAAGAACCATGTGGGTCCCACTCTAGACAAAGATCTATAGGCAATTAAAGACACTGAGGGCAGGAGAATTGCTTTCCCCAATGATAAGGCCCTAGATGTCTATCCAATAACAAATGGTCAGCCCTGAAGTTACTTACACACAAGTAACATAAAACAGACTTAGCAAGTTGTATTTATATGTTTAGGGGTGGGGGGGCATGAATCCAAGAGGAGAATATTTGGAGAGGGCATATGGGAGGCGTTGGAACAAGAAATACGAAGTGGGAAAATGATGTACTTATATTTTAAAAACATTAGCAGTGCTTTCAGTGGGTTGCCCAAATCAGCTGAAAAGACCTTTGCTCTTATGGGAGGCTCTACTTGGCCCAGAACACCTATTTGGGGTAAATTGATCCAATGTCTTCTGAACATTTATACAGCTCTGAGTTTCTTAGACAACAGTTAAGTACTGATATAACTTAAGTTTGCACAGCAGGGTAATGTTTCCCTCTGTGCCCCTAATCTACTCCTTAGCCAAATTTTAGTTCAAACCCCCTCACACTTTGCCATAGGCTTGAGCATGCTAACCTGTGCTATGATCATTTTCCTCATGGGTGAGACATGTTGGTTGTATGGGCTGTACTGACTTGTATTGGTGGGATGGTGGCAAATCAGATAATATAGCTGAAAATGATTTTAAAACCTCTAGAAAAAAATCCCAGTCCTTTCCCAGTTTAAAACTGAGCCCTATGCTAAAGCCAAACCACAATTGTTGTTTTCAAAATAAAGGTTATAAACAGTCAAGCCAAACAACCAAGTGCTTCAATGTGAACTGCCTTGTGATTTCAGCGTGTTTGAGACACAATGGAAACTGTGATCTTGGAGGGTGGGAGGGGCCCAGGGGAACCATGCTCACAATTAATGGGCTGTGGCGACTGGGACATTGTTGTATGTTTATATATGAATGTGTTTTATTTTATCTCGTGTCATATAAAGTTTGAATTTAGACCCAGTTTTGAGTCCCAATTTGAGATGTAAGTGATATCAGACACAAAATAAGCTCATTAAACACACATCACACCCTCTCAAGAGTCAGTATGCTTCATGAACCACAGCCCTATTGCTCACCAAGAGCCCTTCTAATGAGGCCAAACTGACTAATGCATATTCCAAGAATAATACTTGACCAAAATTGAATGCAATTCTCCTGTACTTATTATAATTTTCTATGACAGAGAGCAGAGGCTAAATTCAGCGAAAGTATTGTTTTTCTTCTATGTGTGGGTCTGCCAAATCTTGTTTTTATTTCTGTCCCTGCCCCCTCAGCCATCCCCATAGGAATTATGGGGTGGCCATGGCAGCTGACTTGACTTGACTTGACTTGTTGGTATCTGGGTGGTGGCATCTCTCACAACTTTGCTTCACCCCTCTTGATACATTTGTGGTACAGAACAGAAATAATCCCAGATGGAGGAGTCGTGGAAGGCAATTCCAGAGCTGCCTGGAAATGTGTCTGACATTCCACATGCACATGCAATAGTCACAATGACCATCTGATATTCTATATGCTCAAGGCAGTTGTCGCACTGACCATCTTACATTCCACATGCACAGTGCAATCATTACAATGGTTATCTGATATTCTATATGTTCAAGGCAGTTGTCACACTGACCATGGAGAAGCCATCTGAGGTCTGAAGCTTTCTTTCTTTCCTAAGAGTGAGAGATGACAGTGAGCCACACAGATATAGGAAGCATAAACATGTGTGGTCACATGATATTTGAGGAGAGTGTAAGTTCAGCATTTGAGACATGAAGGAGGAGAAGAAGAGGAGGAGGAGGAGAAGGAGGAAGAAGGAAGGAAGGAAGGGAGGGAGGGAGGGAGGGAG
>NW_022196903.1:141374954-141402454 GCF_008632895.1 Mastomys coucha | reverse complement strand
TCCTGTTCTCTGGGACTTGAATTCAAGTTGGTTGTGAAAGGAGACAGATAATAGAACACGGTCCAGTTAAAGCATAGCACGCCAGAGGAAGCAGATGTGCTGCAGTGAACAGTGGCGACCAGCAGTTAATGAGATAGAAAACCAGTTGAGAAGGCTGAGAGCTTTCTTCCTGCTGTGAAGTTGTTGCTTGAGCAGACAGCTGCCAAGATGTGTGTCTAGTACAAGGTGTGCAAAGGATCAAGGCAGAGGCATACTTAAACCTGCCTGAGAACTGCATTGATGGGTCTGGGAAGAGTTGAAGGGACAATCAAAGACAGAGCAAAGTCTTTGCTTTTCTTTTTAGTAAGCTGCAAACACATTCAACACTCAAATCTTAAGGAGGCAGAGCATGCACATTCACCAATCAGTGTGACTGTCTGGCCTCTGCAGTGACACAGAATCCAAGAGGGCCCCAAAATGCCAAACATCAGCTTTTAAGTAGGCACACAGTAGAGACACCTCCCAGTAGATTCCAGTGGAATTTGTGGTGAAGGGAATGAGGTACATGTGCCAACCAATAGGGAGAGAAGGCTTTGCAAAAACTCCAGTGTGGGCCATCCATCCGGCAGTGAGCTCTGGTGAGAGGCAATATCTGGAATTTCAAGGAAGAGCAATGTCTGAACCTTCTTTTTGAGTGATTTTTTTCCAACTGGAGTGTTAAGACTTGGCCCTAATGAAATGAGGGTGAGCATGGGGACCAGTTCTGAAGAAACTGTGAGTTGTCAATATTATCAACCTGACAGGACCTAGAAACACCAAGGAGATAAACTCTGGGTATGTCACCAAAGAGTCACACTTACTGTGTGGGACTGACTGTTCATGGATGGGGGTTCCAGACTGAATCAGAAGTAGAAAGTAAGCTAAGAACCAGCATTCGTTGATCTCTACTTTCTCACTATGGATGTGATGTGATTCCCTCTGGTTAGCTCACACTCCAGCTGCCATGCCTATGGATGTGATGCAGTTCCCTCTGGTTAGCTCACATTGATCTCTACTTTCTCACTATGGATGTGATGTGATTCCCTCTGGTTAGCTCGCACTCTAGCTGCCATGCCTTTTCCACAGTAGATTGTATCCCTCCTCAGTGTAAATCAAAAGTACCTTCCTCCCTTAAATTTTCAGGCATTTGCTCACAGGGATGAGAAAAGTGCAGGGAGGGGGACAGAGACAGAGGGACACTGCATTTGGAGTAAGAGGAAAGGAGTTGTCAATCATGGCACAGAGTAGAAGATGGGGTTTTGCCATAATCTTGGATTGGAAAGACCGGAGACAGAGGCGGATTAGGAGCCGTGATCAAAAAATAGAATATGTTGAGCTTGAGATGAGTTATAATGATCAACACCTATTGTGCATCAAATCAACATCCCCATGATCCAAACAGCATGTGAGTATCTTTGCTTTTGATCTGAGGTAATTTGGCCCAAAGAGCTGAAACAACTTGCTCATCACATGCACAACTAGTAATTCAAACCCTTTAAGGACTCAGAGGATGGCATTCAATTCTGAGTTGAATGTTTTCCTGGGACACTACGATGAGAGTTAAAGAACATTATAGGTAGACAACTGAAAAGAATTTCCCTTTCTGTGACCTCTCGACACCAAGATTTAAATCAAAACTGACCAAACTTTAAGATTGAGGGAGTCTGTTCTAAAAGGGGTGAGGAGGAACTCAATCTCAATCCCTTTGAAAAAGCTAAGAGGGTTTTTCCCTCCTCTTGAAAACTAAAACAAAACTGAGGTGAGTCTAAGGCCAGTCTGTTGATTGCATCAGAAGCAAAGATGAAAAGAGGAGAGAGGAGAAGTGGGCAGGAACCCTAAACCAGCAGGCTGATGGGCTGGCCTGGAGGCTCACATTATCAGACATTAGTCAGAGAAGGATGTGCTTTAGCTGGCTTAGAAGAAAACTGAAATAACATGTTAATTTTAGGTTCTTTGATTTTTTTTTCCTGGAGATATTTTGTTTTGATACGTCCAACAACAGCCAAAGAGAAAGGCTCAGAAGACAGACATAATAAAAACAGCCGATGACCCAGGGCAACTACACGTGAGCTCCTTTTTCTTAGTTCTGCTCAGCCCCAAATTGCAGATTACCAAGGCGCTGCAGGGTCCACCCCCTAGGAGAACTTAGTGTGAGCTTCAATGTTGCAAAGCCCCTGCAGTGGGACTCCTTCTGCTAAAGCCTCTGAGACCTGTTAAAGCTCAGAGACTTCTGAGAAAGACACAAACATGCAACTCCGGGGCATGGAGAGGTGGTTACCAATAAGAATCCTAGTTGTTCAGCCCAGAAACTCCATTTGGGCAGAGGGAAGACTGGCTTCCAGAGGTTTAGAAACCAAGCTGTCACTGTTGGTGGGGTGGGGCAGTATCCACTTAACCATCCACTTAACCAGTATTTATTGTCAAAAGAGGTAATATAACTATAAAAATGAGGGCCTGAAAAGATGATTGGGAGACAGTATGAAACAGGTTGTTTTTTTTTTTTTATTTTTCATTTAGTTCAACACCAAAGATATTGCAGAAATTATAAAGATGTTGAGGATTGAAGAGGGATTTGGATGAGGACATGGTGGGAGGAGCTAAGAAATAGAGGAAAAGATTATCTTGTATTGCATAGTTGTCTATAATGCTTGCCTTTTAAAGACATAATTTTATTTTGTGGATTAAGTGTCTGTCTGGGTGTGAGGAGGCATTTACATGTGAATTCAGTTGTTGCTGGGAACCAGAGGCAATGGATTCCCTTGGAGCTAGGGTCACAGGCAATTGAAAGTTGTCCATGTGGTTGCTGGGAACCAAACCTGGGTCCTCTGTAAGAATGCTACAAGCTTTTAGCACATCTCCACCCCGAATGCTTACCTTTAAGAAGTGCATGTGTATATATTTCATTAACAATTTAACCTGAATGAACATGAAAATTGCATTTATAGAAGAACATAGGGTTAAATGATTGTTCCCTATTGTCAAGGAAGCTTAAAATGGAATATTGAGAAACAGAGAAGTGTAAAAGAAGGAGAAACTAGAATTGACTATAAGAACAGTATAGAGAAGAAATGTACATCTATTTCCTGACAGCAGCTTCTTCTGCCAACTGGTCAACCAGCATTTTGAAGTTATACCCAGTTGTGTTGCTTGTGACTCTACATGTCCCAGGCTATATTTCTTCCCCGTCCTTCTCTTTGAACCAGACATTTTGGAGTTTTTTTTCTATGTTAGAGATGGATCCACTCTAGGAAAAGACATTAGGAAGGTGGGAATCAGCACATACAGCAGAAGGGCCTATTTCCACCATCCCCCTTAGATATCACAGCTCTGACCAACTGTGCTCTTACCTACCAGCTTCCCAGCTGGATCTTAAGAAAGACATTTCAAAAACTAAATTTCCAGAAGCAAAGAAAAATGTTAATACATTCAAACAAGCTTGAGGTAAATCATTCCTAGGAGCTCAGACTTCAAACAAGTAATCATAAAAATCATTAATGTTGATGCTGAGGCCTGTTCTCCAAAGGCCAGGGATGTCAGTCTTCCTGTCACAGTACTCTGACAACTCTTCACATAATTGCTGCCAGTGTCTCTAGATTTTCTTTTCTTTCTCCCCAACGAGCCCTACTCTGGTTTACTACCTAGAAAACCTTTACAAGTTCGTAGTAGCTGCTGGTCAATATCTACCCAGGATGATCAGCATAATTTCACAATGAAACACAAGCTTGTCACTGATAACAACAATAGTTTGCATCCCACTCACACACATCCATGGCATGAGTTCAAATACAATTTAATTAGTGTGCCAAAATTATAAGGCACTAGGAAGAACACTTCCTCAATCTTAAGGAGCACACAGCCTATCAAATTCAGAATAAAGCCTAATGTGTGCTTTAATAAGGCATTTTAATATGGGTGACGTTCCTTTGCCATTCCTAGTGAGCATCTTACCACACTGTTTCCCATTGACTTTTGTGGATTAGAAGAAAAATGGATCCCACTCAAGGGGATCAGAGTATGCCAACCAATATATTACTTTGGCACGAGGATTATTCTGGTCTGGTCAGCTGGGCAAACAACAGATTCAGATGAAGCTCTTAGCTTCCCACTTTCAGCCTGAAAATGATACAGATTTCTGTCTGTGATAGAGACTCCCTTCCATGCCAGAAAGGTAGGGGTGGCTTACTAAAGAAGATACTGGCTTGAGTGAATATCAACAGTCTTACCAAGTGACTCAATTATCCACAGCCCTTATATATTTACCATATGCAAATTAGTGTCTCTAGAAACTTATGTCCCCTAGTGTTGCCAGGCTCTATCTCTGTTAAGATGACATATACACTTCTGTGGTTTTTGAGCCCTTGCTCCTTTTTTCCCTTCTGAATACTTCCATATGTTTATGTAAAAAAATCATTATCCAATTGATCTTTGTGGGTTTAATTTTCAAGCATCAACTAAAGAGCATGAGGGTAAAAGGGAGATACGATATACATTTCACAGAAGAAAGGAAGCAGAAAAGCCTGTGCTGCACAGTGTGGAGGGCTGGGAGTGGGTGGTGTAAGCTGAAGAGTTCAGACTTTGATAGCTGTTCACTACATCGAGAAAAAGAAACTTGCCTTGGGTGAAACACGTAGAAACATCAGGGTAGATGTGAAGACATCAAACAAAGGCAGCTTGGAGATGCCTGCATCTGAAAGAAGCTAACATTCCAATTCATATACACTGAAAGTTTTATTTCACTTCATATTTCTGAGCCAAAGTATCTTATATCTGAAGTTGGCTTTCAATTTGCTATGTGGCCAAGGATGATCTTGAACCAAAGATTCTCCTGCTTCTGCCTCCCAAGCCCTGGGATTATATATGTATGCCACCAAGCCCTGCTGTAATGCTGAGAACAAACATGGGGCTTTGTGGATGTAGACAAACACTTTGCCAACTGAAATACATCTCCAGCTTTGTATTTTAATTTTCTTCTTCAAAAACCTGAGTGGTAGAATACTTGCTTAGTGTGTGTCACAGTCTGGGAACCAGGAAAAGAAAAGAAGACTTCACATGTCTATCAGAGGAACTGAGCACTCAAAAGAAGACTTAAGAGAAAGTATTAAATGCTTACCCTGAGCATTCCATGGGCAGTTCACGAGACAACCAACCATCAGTATGGCTCTCCATTCTGAACAACAGCTGGTGAAGTCAAAGATCTGTCACTTTAGCTGAGGCTGCCTCCATGTGTACAACCACAGGGCCTAAATGATCTCATATTTATTTTTAAAAATTCAGCAAATGTAGTTGCCACAAACATATTTGACAACTAGCTGAGACTTCATATTGGCTTTCTCACCTATGAAGCAGGCATGGCTGTGGGAATGAAAGCCAAATAGAAAGACCTATTATGTCCTCCAGAGAAGTGCTCCATTTGGGCAGCATATGAAGAGTCACAGCACCATC
This sequence comes from Mastomys coucha, assembly GCF_008632895.1. Taxonomy (NCBI): domain Eukaryota; kingdom Metazoa; phylum Chordata; class Mammalia; order Rodentia; family Muridae; genus Mastomys; species Mastomys coucha. The sequence continues at coordinate 141,396,994 of NW_022196903.1, read as the reverse complement.
AAGGCTTGGGTGATCCCGGTTGGTAAATCCTAATGTGTTCTTCTTCAAATACCTCCTCACCCTGAGTAGGAGACAGGTGGGTTGTGAAAAAGGAAAGTTTGGGTCACATGTTGGTGACCCTAGTTGGGGTTGTTACAGATGTGTTTTCTTTGTCGGACAAATCAATACATCCCCTGGCTTGTTCGTGCCTCAGCCCTCATGTGGAGGTCAGACAACAAATTTCGAGAGATAGTTCTCTCTCCCTTGTGTGGGTTTCAGGGACTCAATACAAGTCCTCGGGCTTAGTAGCTAGAGCCTTCAACAACTGAGCCATCTTGTCAGCCCTTGGGTACAATCACTGGTGTGAAGAAAACTTCATTATCATTGTCACTGTCATCTAGTTGGTTTTTAAAGACACTAGAACCTTTGTGTTTCTAACCTGAAAAGTCCTTTTAAGTTCTGTTTCACCACTTAAAATTGCTCATAACTTTGTCTGTAGAAACTTGGTCACCTCTATATTCCACAGAGAAAATTCTTCTGAAGATATGCTGATGGAATGTAACAAGAAAGAGGAATTATTTTGGAAACCTTGGTAGGACGCATCTATGCCCCAAGATGCTATGATATAGATCCCATTGAAACCCAGGAGCCTGTGGCAAAGCAGCTAGTGCTATGCACACCTCTCTGTGTGTATGTAGCCTGATATTGAAGACACCAGGTGAAGAAAAGCTGCTGGAGATGCTCAGGTAAGATGGTGGAGACTAGAGATGACTCTGTGTGACCTGGCTAAGGGGACAGTCAAAGTAAGTATGTAAATAAACAAATAAACAAATAATAAAATTCCTACAAGAATAAGAGCTTTGAAAACCCACAAAAGGATTAAAGGATACTTGGAGGAGGCGTGAGAGCAGGGGGAGCTGTGGGAGGGACATAGCACAAAGCAGAACTCTGGTGAAATGACCAGAAGTCACTTCCAAAGAAATAAAAGACCAGAAAGACAAACCAATGGGAAGGGACAGGGCACCTGTCAGCTGACAATCAGCATGAGAGGGATATGACACCTCACAGAGCTCACAGACGGGAGAGAAATCACACTCCACAGAGCTCACAGTCAGGGTGTACACAGACTGGTGCAATCTTCTCTGCTCCCTTCCTGATCTAAATGATGGACTAAAAACCATGATCTAGAACAACCCCTTTTAATCTTAAGTTTCTTTCATCAGATATATCATTAAAGCCCCAGACTCATCTGTCTACCATAAGATAATTGCAGTAACAGCTATGTATGCAGAAGTTAACACAGGATAAGGCAGGAAGGAGAGGTTTGGGGACCACTCTTGCTCTTTTGATGACAACAGTCTCTCAAAGAAACTAACCAACTGTGTTCCAACAGAATGACAGCAGCATTCATTGCTTCAAAGTTGGTGTCCATTGACGGCCCAGTTAGCACCAGGAAACAAGTTTCTATTACAAAAGCCTCCAAGGAACATCTTCAAAGCTCGGCCTGCCACAGGAACAATGCAGCAGAGGCTAAGCCTGCTGCTGGACTTGAGTCCCACTAGTTTACCTTCACTGATCACAGTTTTGCTTCTCTGTTGATTGGAGACCACTGGCCTGTGCTTCCTTTTCCTGTATAGTCTTCATCTGGCTCTGGTATGGAGGCAATGCTGACTCTGTAACACAAGTCTTGAGGTGTTTCATCTTCTTTCATTTGAGGAAGCATTCAAGAGGATTTACCAATGGTTCTTTAAAGTCTAGACTCTAGTCTCTAGACTTGGCCTTCTTGCGTGCAACCTACCCAAACTGAGTCATGAAGCAACAGGAAACTAGACCAAAATAGAATAATGGATAATAAGATTGAGTCAGTAAACAAAACCCTCCTAGTAAGAAACCTCCAGATCAGACAGCTCTGTTAGGTAGTTTATGAATTTTCTACAGCTATTACCACAAATTGTACTGAGTTTTGAAATAGTCAACCCAACTTATTATTTGGCAGTTTTCATGGGTCATGAGCCTGTGACATTTCAACTGGGTCTTCTGCTCATAGTCTTAACAGTCTGGAGTGGGCTATCAGCTGAGACTGTGGTATCATCTGAGACTCTGCATGCTCTTCTGGCCTCACTAATTGTTGGTAGGAATCAGTTCCTTGTAGGTCTAAGATCCCTAGTTTTCAGCTTGTTGGTGTTCAGGGTCACTCTCAGATTCTAGAGGCACTACACAGTTCTCTCTGTAACATGGCAGTTTGTCTTATGGTCAACAGAAATGTTCTCTTCAGGTCCCCCCACTAGTCTGTTAATGAGTTTTAATTGTGAACACAGGATTGACTGTCACTTTGTGGTGCATGCAACATTGCCTAATACTGGTAGTCACCCTCACACAATGCTCACAGGTTCTCCCCAGCCTCAATTTTGATCTATGTCCATCAAGAAGCGACAAGGACCAGAAGATATGGGGCATTTGGATGGAAGATGAGAACAAAGACTATGAAACCAAAGTGTCATGTGGTTTCTTAGATGATTACTTCAGTACTGAGACATAGAATTGTCCCAGAGAAGTGGACCCTGATGTTAGAGGTAGTAGGGAATGGCACCACTACAGATGGTGAATGGGTTGAGATCTGAATAACTTACCACTATACCAAGAACTGTGCTTATAGACAGAAAGCTCAAATCAGAGCTCTGCCTTCCTCACTAGGATGCACTGCACCTTCAAACCAGAGCCAAAGTAAACTCCCACCCCCTTCAGTTGATTCTTGTCAGCTATTTGACACAGTAATAAGAATGTGATGAAGCACAATGATACAACAAAAGATTATTTAGGCTGATAAGTAAATAAACTCCATCACAGTAGCCAAACAACATCTTATAGGTTGTGAGGTGGGAGGTAGATGGGAAAGGAAGAATCTGAGGCTGAGGAAAGTCTAGGACATCATTGTCCTTTCCATATATGAATTGCCTTAGCCTACAATGTCTTTGGTTTTATAACCTTGCTCATGGCTCTGTATTCTAGGAACTGTATTCCAGGTGCCTGCTTGTGCACTGACCCAGATAGTTCATAATTAAAAAACATCTACCACTTACGCAGTGCTAATTTTCACAACCTACTCTCTCATACCCATTATGCCGATGCACAACCAGAAGGATAGTGTTGAGTAATGTGCATGGCTAATGAGCACAAACTTCTCAAATGAATTCAGGCCTTTCTTCCTCCTCATACCGTGATACACTGCCTTCATGAACTATTAAGGTCATTAGGTATATATAAAAGGTACTGCAAGGGCTTGTTTTGCTCATAATTGCTGTAGTTTAATATTCTTTTTTTCCTCCAGATGGAGTTTGATCCAAAGAATTCCATCTGGTAGAGGACCGAGAACATGATGCTGTGTCTCCTCAGTCTAGACTGAAGGTGAAATGACATGCCAGTGGTCACTAAGAGATGAGGCTCCTACAACACCAAGCAAAATGGCTGATTCATGGCAATTCCTCAACAAACAACAACACCAAGCAGAATGTCTGGTTCAAGGCAATTCCTCAACAAATATCAGTTCCAATTCCTCTTTTTGCCTCTTTTTATTTTCTTCCCCTCACTCCTCTCCTATATCTAAGAGGTAGCATGCCAGGCTCCCTCGTTTTAGGCTGTGTTGAAGGGAGATCACATTTATTCACATGCAAGCAGCAAGCTCCCAAATTCACATGCCCCAAAAGGTTTCAGGAAAGAAATCAGTAGATCACACACTTTTAGGAAAGAGGTGGTGGGTGGGGGGATGGATCTGGCAGAAATGTGGTTTGAAGGAACAGGAAACTAATGTCAAGAAAGGGAAATGCATGGGCTCTCTGTCAATAATCTTTCAGATTGACCTTAGCGTTTGAAACAATCTGTGGTTTGATTTACCCAGATAATTACATTGGTTCTGCATCTGGCATATCCGAGGACACAGAGCTGCGGTTCAGCGGACTGAACTGCCCTTTGCAAACTGATTTTTCTCCCTGAAGGAACTGCTCAGCAGCAGCCCAGCTCCACCAGAAGGGGACCCTTCTGCAGCCCTGCTGGCTGACAAGTCTAGACTCAGCCTCAGTCCTGTAAATCCAGGCATGTATGGGTTCATCTCCAAACACCAGCATGCCTGCTCCATCAATTAAAGAGTGTTAGGCAAGGGAGCCAACAGTAAGCCCAAGCAGGATTAAGTAGCTCCATGGGTCTTCACACCCACTTATAATGTCGCCATTACTCCAGCTGAAAGCTCTAGTTATTAGTTTTATTAAAAGAGGGGCAAGAAGGAGGCGAAGGAGAAGCCACAGGCTTGCTTCCCAGGCAGGTTAATACATGCCCCTCCTCGGCTCTCTTGATTTAAGGAACATTCTCAAAGGGAGAAGAAAGGCGTTTGGGGTTGTATGGAAAATTTGACTCAACCCAAAAACCCAGCCAACACCACAAAGTGGAGTGGAGTCAAATCAGATAAATAGAAAAAGGAAAAGAATATAAAATATCTTTGAGTGACAGTATCAAAAAGGTTAAAAAGCTTAGCAGAACTGGCCCAGAACATACAGATCCCAGTCTTGATTTCTCCTGGGAAGTTGCTCAGGTATTGACTATAGGGTGCCTCCCATGTCCATGGTAACACAATCAAGTATTCAAAACTTATATGTTCCTCTGGGTTTGGTTTCTGGAACTACCAAAAATAATGTTTGTGAGAAGTCACCCACATCTCCCAGTGTATTATTCATGTAACCTAGATATCTCATGAAAACAAGATGTCCATGACTGTAGTGCAGGGAGCACGTGGAGACAGACACCCTGCAGCCAGGGAGCACATGGAGACAGACACTCTGCAGCCTCTGTTCTTATGTCTTTGATATACTGTGTTGTGTTGTGTTTCTGCTGTAATGGAAAAGGTCGAGTCCAGTTTAGTAAGTAAACAGCAGCTGCCCCGACATCTTCACTTGTGATTGTACTTCTCCAGGACATAGATCATGAGTAGAATGTGGAGGTCTTTGACTGGCTGATAGAGGGCAGGCTTTGAGGTCAACAACCAATAGGAAGAGCTGAGTCAGATGAGGATTCTGATCAGTGACACATTCTGACACTTTGCATTCTAAGCACTGCAACACCTGAGTCAAGGCCTAGACTTACCAAACACTTGCACTTTTCAGCAAAGTCAGGGACTGAGTCGGCTTTCTGTGTCACTCTGTAACTCACCTGCTTTCTTGACCACATGAGACTGTTCCGAGCTCCTGGAACCAGCACTTTAAGCCATTAATCCAGAAGGCTGGGGTGATGTCAGCAACCATTGCTGCATGATGAGCTTTGGTTTCTACCCTCCAGAGAGAGGAAGTTTGTATCTGACGTTATCCAAGGTTGGCAAATCTATAACTTTTATTTTATCACTTCTCTTCTTCAATGGCTTTGTTTCTGTGTCACTTCCCTCAGTAACTGGCTTAACACCTTTGTGTAATAGAAAGGTCACACAGGTTTCTCACAAACCTTCCACAACAGCTGGCAGCCTGTCACTCCCACTATGAGAATGCAGCAAGAAGTGTTGAAGCACACATAGAGCACAATCCAGTGGCTCTTAGAGCAGAGCCACAGGAGGGCATGAAACATGAAGGTTGTAGAGATGGCTACCTACAGAGTAACTCCAGCATCTCAGGAGGAGAGGATTGCCTCCCTGCTGTACCACAAAAGCACTCTAGAGAAACAGAGATTTGCTGAGACTACAAACATGTAGTCAAGTGGGATGTGGAGCACACACCTCTAACCCCAACACTTTAGAGACTAAGACAGGAGGCTTGCTGCAGGTTCCAAGTCTGTATGGGCTATGTGGTAAGTTCTAGTCCAGTCTCACCTACAAAGTAAGATTCTACCTCACAATAAGTAAACAAAACCTCAAAACACTGTAAATAAAGAAACAATAGTTAAATTTCCTATTTAACTAAACAATGAAAAAAGCAGGCTAGTACAATTTGTTTATGCATTGTTACTTTAGACATTTTTATTGTATTCTAATTTAGTGTGTGTGTGTGTGTGTGTGTGTGTGTTTTACAGAGTCAGTTCTCTCCTTCCACCATGTAGGATGTGGGGGTTGAATTTGGGTTTGGCAGCAGGGCAGGTGCCTTACCTGCTGAGACATCTTTCTGATCCTCATACAATGTTTTTTTTTTTTTTTCAAGTCACTCTTAAGGAGCCAGCACAGGGGTAGAGCTATGGTCACCAGAAATGTATATTCACATTCCAGTCTTCTAAGATTGCATTACATAATCTTAGCCTGAACTGTGAAAATCTGCCACTATTTGATGATTTTTACCTACAAAAACAGGGGGCGATTTCATATGGTTCTTTTCACATTTATAAATAGAACAGTGTAAAGATTTTCTTTGGACTTGAACATCAGTCTAATCCTGTAGAATTTCTGGAATCATTGCATTTGAAAGCTAAACACTCTGATATCTATGTTTTTCCTAGAGATCTCTCCCTCCCCCCATTTTCATGGGTATCAGGTGTTTGTAGATATCTAGCCATACACACCAAGTCATGAGAAGATTTAACTCTCAATATGAAATCAAGGATGTGATTTCTTGTTAAACCAGAAAATTTTGCACAGGAAATGCTCATGTTTAGTGGCCATGGTCCATGTCTCTTGCCTTCTAACAGCAAACATGACTAACTCTTGGTCCAAAGAAATACTAAGAGTGAAAATAAACTTCTCAACTCTGAAAAGGCCATTTCTCCTTCCCAGTGTCAGAAGAAGTTGATTTATTCTGCATCAGCTTTCTAGCAGGTAAGGAGGCCTGAGTCAGATGGCCCCACTGGGCCTCTGCACCTTCAGAGGGAGGTGGACCACATGACCAAATTCCCTCTTTGCTTCACGTTCTGTTTTTGAATTCTGGATTTATAGTTTCTTAATGCCCTTGAAATTGTTGCAGTACTTAATGAGACAACATACAGCTTGCTGCAGTCTGCTTGGATTTGTCCAAACCTTTACAAGCGCACAAATATAGAGCAATGAGCTGAAATTATAGCAAACTTACATCTGCTGGAGAAAACTCACTACTATCAACTACTTTTATATAAATAATTGCCAATCACGTAAGCAGGAGACAAGCCGCTTAATAATTTCCAAGCCAGCAAACTTCTGCTCAACTTCAAAATAAAGTTTTTATTCTCCTTTCATTAGAAGTTTACGATGTAGGAAGCCTAAATGGAATGAGTTACCACAAGGGGTTAAAAATATGTCCATCATCAACAGCACTACTAACAATATCAATCAAGCGGGGTGAGTGTTAAGAACAAAGATTTCATAGTAACTTTAAGGCAAAATTCTAAGGGAAAAATAATTTCCAAATGTCTGGACTGCAAATTGGCAAGAACTGGGATCGAGTCCAGATCCTTCCACCGATAACAGCCAGGATGGAGAGTGTATAGCTCCTCCCCCCGCCCCAAAGGTCTTGAAACCCGTGTTTTATCTGGATCTCTCTATGTCAGAGTCATCACGGTTTCCCAAGAATAAAGTGGAATTCTATGGCAGCTTATATTCCTTCCAAAGGTGTCGTTGTTTCTTTCTCCTTAATTAGCTGATTGTGGTGCCAACTTCTCCCTAAGACATTATGTTTATTCCAGCAAATTCCTATTTAAAAGGCTCACGTGTCAATGATTCTGTATGTTTTATCTGGATTGGTAAATTTAAGCCTCTGTCCAGTAACTTACGTCTCACTAAGAGCCAACACAATTCACAGTGCATACCGAAAGGCCCACAACTAAATTCTTTGAAGATAAAATGCAGATAAAAGACTATGAAAGTAAGCATGCATGCATATGTGCATCCAGACATGTATGTGTGCATCCCAACATCAATGCATGTATGCACACTGGTGGGGAGGTCACTGTGGTGTAAGGAAGGAAGGAACTCCAGAAAGGACTTTTGACAACTCTTCTGAAATGAACTTTTCAGGGATGGGGTCAAAGTGGCTGGTGCTAAGTGGTGTTCCAACCAACACAGAGCTGACTCTTTCATATTGTCTTTCAGTGTCATGAGGAAGAAATAAGTATAGCTTAAGCCAGATGTGGTAGTCACCTTGTAATCCCAGTGCTGAAAAAGATAGATTCAACTCCAGCCTGGTCTTCATAGTGAGTTCTGAGCCAGCCAATGCTACATAGCAAGCAAAACTGTCAAAAACAAAACCAACAAAAGAAAGAAGTGTGTGCTTTGTTGTCTATAGGGTTGGAAGATGCTTTTAAAATGATGCAAGAAGAGCCAAGACAGAATGCTGAAAGGCCTGGGAAAACAGTCACAACAATGAACAAATTCTTACAGGAGGAAAGATGGCTGTGGGAAGAGAACCTAGGAAGGAAAAAGTGAGCTGAGAGATGAAAACAAATGCACACACAAAGAAGGACAAATTGAATTATTAAGAAAATGCATACACTGACTAATACAGAAGTAGAGGCTCACAACCATCAATTGGACTGAGCACAGGGTCCCAAATGAAGGAGTTTGAGAAAGGACCCAAGGAGATGAAGGGGTTTGCAGCCCCTTAGGAGGAACAACAATATGAACTAACTAGTACCCTCAGAGTTCCCAGGGACTAAACCATCAACCAAAGAGTACACATGGTGGGACTCATGGCCCCAGCTGCATAAGTAGCAGAGGATGACCTAGTCGGTCATCAATGGGAAGAGAGGCCCTTGGTCCTGTGAAGATTCTATGCGTCAGTGTAGGGGAATACAAGGGCCAGGAAGGGGGGGGGGAGTACTGGGTGGGGGAGGGAATAGGGTTTTTTTTTTTTTCCAGAGGGGAAACCAGGAAAGGGGATATCATTTGAAATGTAAATAAAGAAAATATCTAATACAAAATAAAAAGAAAATGCATACAGGAAAAGAGCAGTGAATGAAGAAAAATGCTGCCTGGCAGACCTGCAAACAATGCTCTCCTGACCGGGACCACACAGGGAAGACTCAGAAAGCCACTCCATGGCCCAAACCAGCATAGTTCTTACTCGTTTTATTGTTCTTGAAATATCAAAGGAAGAATTTGTTCTGACCTACTGGAGGCTCTTGGTGGATCAGACCAAGTGTGCACCTTCCATGCGCTGTTCTTCTTGGGAAACAGCCGTATGGAGACAAGTAAAAATGCTGCAGGTATCAACACAGTAAGTTCTGAAAACATCCAGATTGGAGGACTGCAAAGAAAGCCTTTGGCCTTTAATCCAACTTTTCTATCACTAAGGATGGGTCTTGGTTCCCATTCCAAGATGTTTCCTATATCAGCAAACATGCAGTGGCTGAGAATCTTTCCAGACTGCATGCCTAAACAATGAGCTTTAAATGCAAAGTTTCCAGTACCAAAGTGTCCCTAGGCTGCTTATCACTCCATCTACAGATTTTTCTTTCCACACAATACCTTTGCATCTGTATATATGCACATACATGGGAAAGAGAGAAAGATTATCTCACACAAAATATTCACTTTAACCAGTAAGCTTATAGAAGATATGAGTCATTTGTACCATTCATGCAACTTTTCTATAATTTATAAAATGACTACAAAGTAGTAGGAAGTTCTGAAAAGTTATCAGAGAGTGGAGGAACTGACCAATTCCTTAGACAAACAGCCTATTGTATGCTTAACCACTCCTGACTAGCCTGACATCAAAGTTCTCATCCAGCCGTTAGCAGAATACATAGTGGAACAGGAAAGCAAAGGTTCCAGTGTGTGCTCTGAAAGCTTCCTGTCAGGCATCATTTCTCTATCTTAAAAATCTCCAGCTTCAAACAAAAATCTTTTGTTCCCAGTTCTAATCAGACCGACTCTGTATATCGACAGCTGCTGAGGACCAAGTACTAGAGGCAAGGTGGAAGGAAGCTGGGACTCTCCAGGTGGCTAGGTGTCCCCAGCTGTGGGAGATGCTGGCACTCTGTCGGTGGCACTGTAAGCCTGATGGTTTATGGTTTCTGCTGGCAGTTTGGGAAGATTCTCCCAAGCCCTGAGGGATGTGATGTTGAATTACCTCTCAGAAAGCCAGCGGTGGTATTTTGCGGTCATGGCCAGATTATATGCACAGGCATGGATCACACCTTCTCACGAAAGTGAGTTTCTGGGGCTCATGACTCATTGTGTCTTCTATTCAGATAGGTAGCTTATTGTGTTTGGCTGAAACACAAAAACAGGTGGCTTACCAGTGGCACAAACATGTGGTCTTTGTCCATAGCCCAAAGGTGATCACCTGCCGGGCCCTCTATGGAATTTCCACTCCCTGTGAGAATCAAAAACATAATTGGAAAAAAAAAGATGCTAAGATGCCATTGCTCTCCAGGTGTTTCTCTGAGTTGGCCAACTTCCGCCCTCTCAATTGTATTTCCCAGGAATGGGCTGGTAGGTAGTGGGGTAAACATAGATCGGTGAACAGGAAGTAGTGTACAACCAGTTAGACTGGAGATCTCTCTCTGAGCTTACCAGGCATCTTCTGTTCCCTGTTCTAAGAGTGGCTCCTTTAAGGAGTCAGTGCCAAGATGGAGACAGCTCATCAGGTCATAGCTCATCTCATCCACTCATAGCTTGTCCTGCCTCTTACCCTCTCAGGATTGATGCACCATTAAAAAGACACTTCTGGAACGTCCCAGCAGATTCACCCCACCAATCCCTGCTCCTCTCCTTTATTCCCCTACAAAACTAAAGCACAGCTTTATCTTTTCTCATAAAGGTTCCTTCAAAGGTCCAGAACAAATGTAACTTCTATGTTGTATGGCTTTGTTCTGTGTGTTTACGCGTTTGTGGCTGCAGGCACACATGGAGGTCAGGGGTCCATCTCAGGTGTCTTCTTCAATTGTCTCCACCTTTTCCTGAGGCAGTCTCTCACTGCACCTTGAACTCACCAATTCAACTAGACCAGCTAGACACTCCTCCTCCCATTTCCCTGGCCCCAGTATCACAGCTATGCAGCACTATGCCCAGATTTTTAAGGGGACACTGTGGATCAACTCAGATCCTCAAACTGTACAAGCCAACCGCCTCCTCACTATCTCGCCAGTATTGAAAGCAGGTTTTTTGGGGGTGGGGAGTGTTTTTGTTTTTGTTTTTTTAACATCCAATATATATTGGCCTTGGCAGCAAATAGAAGAAATACATTCCAAATTTGAAAAGAAAGGAACAGATTAGAAACAAATGTGGTTTAGAAGACACAATTGATGCAAGGGTTGAAGAAATAAAATATTGGGGAAAGACGGATTGGAACTGAGAAAGACCATGCATGCAGTGACAGTGGATTATTCCACACGTGGTCCCTTATAGACACCTCCCCCAACACTTTCACCCCAACCACTGCTAGATACCATAGCAACTTTTAAGAGCCCTGGAACCAGTATTTCCAAATTCCCCTACAGGTAGAAAATCCAAGTAGCTGGGTTTAAGCCACACATCAAGGTAGCTATGTTTATGCATATGCATATGTACATGTACATACACATATATATATATATGTGATATATATATATATCACTTGTAAGTTGAGAAATCTCCACTTTTAGCAATTCTCCCACAAACCAAAATCTCTCATAGTCCTTTGGCACACTGAATGAGTTCGTCCCGTCATCTGTTTTCGTCACTGCCTTTACATCTTTTCTGTGTCTGTGCTAAAATAAGGTGAAGTCACCATTGTCACTGGTCTTAACTTACTAAAATGTTTATAAATTTCAGTCTACTTACCATCATTTTGTAAGCTAAAGAATGAGAATAAGTATATTTAACCAGAAACACAATTAATCAGTTTCCTTCTGTGCTTTCTCCCTCTGTAGGGGTTGAGGAATTATCAGGTTTCTGATAAGAAGAACCTGAGTGGTCCTTCTCTTACATTTAGAGGCTAAGTAATAAGTCCTGAAGAGAAAATTAAGCAATATAGTCCATCTAATATGAATTGCTCTGACATACACATGAAGCCTCAAAAATATCTTTGTTTTCAAGTTGCTAAATGAAGGCAGAGAGTTTTGGATATCAGTTTTACACCTGCCTCACCTTCTTAGGAGGCAGCAGTGACATAGTGCATGTCCCTGGGGCACAGGCAGGTTCAGGATAAACGGAACTGGACATGACTGTGCCCAAAGGCTGTCATTTTACAGAAATGCCAGGGAAGAGCAGCCTGCCTTCTTTCCAGGTGGGTGAAACCTGAGATAGGAAAGCCACTCAGAGTCATAGGGCAGAATGGGAAGAAAGAAAGAAAGAAAGAAAGAAAGAAAGAAAGAAAGAAAGAAAGAAAGAAAGAAAGAGAAAGAAAGAGAAATAAATAAATAAAGGAAGAAAGAAAGAGAGAGAGAGAAAGAAAGAGGCAAAAAAAGAAAGAGAGAGAGAGAAAGAGAGAGAAAGAAAGAAAGAAAGAAAGAAAGGAGAGAAAGAGAGAAAGAAAGAAACAAGGAGAGAAAGAGAGAGAGAGAGAGAAAGAAAGAAAGAAAGAAAGAAAGAAAGAAAGAAAGAAAGAAAGAAAGAAAGAAAGAGAAAGGAAGACCTTTCAATACCATGATACCTGGGAATTGTACTTACCATCATATATCTTCTGCCACCTAGCATTGACCTGCCATTGTCCACTCTCTGTCTACTCATTGCTGTCTCCATCACCCACCATCTGTTTATCTATCTATCACCTATCTATCTATCTATCTATCTATCTATCTATCTATCTATCTATCTATCACTTAGTCTCCCATGTTTTCTTTATAGCCAGGAACTCCTATAAAAAATACCATTTCTGCTTTACCAGAATGTCCAGTGTGACCAAGAATGCTGACAAGTCTGGAGGCTAACAGGAGTACAGGGCCAGCTGCTACCATGGTTACCTGCTTTGTGTCCATTCACAGGGCATGTCTCATTAATGGCATGTTGTACAGCTGTATTCAGGTCAACACAGGAAATCAGGCCATAACTTCTAAATATCATATTGCATTTGGAATATGGAAGAGGGAAATATTTTTGTCTGTATTTTAATGGCTACCACATTCTTGGTATAATAAATTTGAAAAATAGGGTAACATATAAGAACAAATGAAATCTCTCATTGATGGGATGGTTTTAATTGCGTTAGCCTCCAATTAGCTTCTCAACAGAGCCTGGAATTATCAGAGGAGTCTCTGTTGGGGGATTGCAGAGGCCAGAGTGGCGTGTAGGCATATCTGTGGGATCGTTTTCTTGATTGCTTATTGATGCAGAAAGGCTCAGTCCACTGTGGGGAGTGTCCTGCCTAGGCAGCGGGGTGTATGTGTACATGGGGGCCCTCAGCCAAGCAGAAGCCAGGGAGTAAGCTACTGCCCCCAAGATTTCTGTTTCAGTTCCTGCCCTGGTTTTCCTCAATAATGGATTTTGAACTTAAGTGCAAGTCAGACCCTTTGCTCCCTGATTTGCTGTTGGTCAGTGTTTTAATCAGGACACAGAAAAAGCAAACTAGAACAGCTGCAATTTGTAAATGGCAGATAGATAAATAAATAAATCACAAGACTTTAATTCTGTGCAGTGTTTCTGGTAGCAAACCAAGCCCAGATTGCTCTAGGTTGGATCTGAACATGAGCCCAGATGTGAGAGTTCAAGAGAGCCCAGTACCACAAACAGTACTCACTGATATCCATTTGTTTAATCTATCTTACCTGATTTGACCCCTGGAAAAAGAGGTTAAAAAATGTTTATGAGAGACAGACATATCCATTAAGCAATGGTGGCAATCAATTACCCATTCTTGGTTGTCGAGAATGCCCCAGAGGCTAGCTCAGCTGACAATAGATACCAGGTTCTACTCTTGTCTCCATAGGCAGGCGTGTGTGGCTAGGATGGATTTGTTTTTCAAATTCAACAAATATTGACTGAATGCCACTTATGTGCTGGAGCTGGGATATAGATGCAGTGAGCAGAGCACACACAGCCCTGCTTGGGGGGAAGAAAACAGAGTAAGAAATGTGTTCCAAAAACCAAAGTCCTATGCCTAATCATCTCAAAGAGACTTCTAGCTATCTGTACTTCATAGATTTATATCAAGACCAAGGAGACAGCCACCCTGTTGTGATTTGCTTAAGGTAGTTGTCAGTGAAACCCTATGTTAAGGAACTTGACTTTACAGAGGGAGCAGGATTGAACAGGAGTAACACTCAGGTAGAGAGCTATATGTAGGCAAGTCTCTTCAGCCCTCTGATCCAAGGACATGGATCAGTGAGCAGGATTTCCTCATATCCACTTATGTTCCAGGATCTAGAAGAGACCTATCCCCCTGAACAGGAATCTCAGAACATGTGGCTTTTCTCTCATCAGTCTTAGAGAATACTACACCTAGGAACACATGAGCTTTCTTGATGTTTCTGCTCCTGTGTAGGTGTCTTGAATCAAGTTTTAAGCTGATTTCTGGGTGTAGCACTTTTCTCCTATCTTTGTTAATCCAACACACCCAAATTGCCACATATAGCTCCTAACAGCAAAACATCAATGCCCTTTTAAAAGATCTCTGTGCTTCCAGTCTCTGGAATTCAAGAATTACTGCCTTTTTTTCATTTCCCATGAGTGCCCAACAAAGCCAAATTATCAAACTTTCATCAGGGGAAGACACTCTACTGGGTCACTTGAATGTGCGCATTCTTCTTGCACTCGTTTGTTTGATTCTGAGGCTGTTTGCTCTTCTTCTCTGGGCCCACCTTCTGTTTCCTGTATGGACCAAGCTGAAAGGTAGAATGCTCAATGATGGAACTTCAGAGTGCTGTGGTTTGACAGGCATCTGCTTTCTCCAGCATATTTCTAGTCACTCACAAAGGACACAGACAGTCTCTTCTGAATGACTGGCTGCCCATGCCTGAGAGACTGAACTGTCATTGTTGGACAATGGAGGATTTCTGTGGAAAAAGAGACACAACCGCCTTTTTTTAACTTAGGCAACAAGGATAAACATTCAAGCAAAAACTCAATTTCTTTTCTTCTCTATTTTTCTTTTATTAAAAATAGATTTTTTTCATGTACAATATTCTGGTTATGGTTTTTCATCCTCCAAACTCCTCCCCAACTGTCCTTCCATCCTAACTTGCACCCTTTCTGTATCTCACTAGAAAACAAACAGGCATATGAAGAATAATAATAAAATAATATTTAAAGACAAACAAAACAAACAAACAGAAGAAAAAGAGCTAAAGAAAAAGGACAAGAAATGCATATAGACAGACATTCATACACACAGGAATCCATAAAAACACAAGACTTGGAGCCATGATGTATGAAAAGGACCTATAAGGCTAAAAAAATTAAAGGTCCTGGCAAAACATTACAAGACATAGACCCTCCAAAGATACCATTAAATTTTTCTTGTGTTGGCCATCTACTCCTGAGAATAAGGCCTGCCTTTAACAGTAATTTGTATCTCAAGTGAGACTCCATTGGAGAGAACTAATTTTTTATTTGCAAGTGGCAAAAATCCAATTACTAATTCCATGAATTTTAGAATGCTGGGTAGTACCTCCCAATGGTGTCATGCACAAAGGATAATTTTGTAATAAAAATAGATATAAGCACATACCCATTTGCAACAACAGTGTACACACATACACACACATACACACACACACACACACACCCATATGCAGCAACACTGTAAACACATACCTGTATGAAGCAACAGTGTGACCCATACACCCATTGCAGTAACAGTGCAAGCACATATGCAGTAATGGTATAAACATGTACGCATATGCAGCACCAGTGTGAATACTAGTTAGTAAATATACAAATTTCAGGTGATGCTTTGTTTTATCATGCCTTTAAATGAATTTATAACTTGTCTGCATGTGTGTACATGTTCATGTGTGTACATGTATGTGTAGAGGCCAGAGGTCAATGTTGCATGTCTTACTCAGTAGCTCTCTACCTTATTTTTGTAGACATGAACCAGAAGTGAACCAAGAGCTCACTTACAGGCTAGATGGGCTAACCAGCAAGTCCTGGAATGTACTTGCCCACCATTGGGATTTCAGGACATATTGCCACACCTAGATTTTCATGTGGGTGCTGAAAATCTGATCTGAGTCCTCATGCTTACTAGCAAGCACTTTGCCAGCTGATCCATCTCACTAGAATCTATATTTTATTTTCTTGGCATTTACTCATTGTACACAGTCCTGGATTTCATAAGGACATTTTCATAAAAGGATATAATGTATTTTGACCATAGTTAATAAAAAAGGATATCTGTAAACATTCCAAAAATAGCAACATTTAGAAGACATTTAGAAGACACTGTAGGTAGGCATTCCCAGTACATCTCCAGACTTACAGCTTCCTCAGAATAACACTGGATAAGTGGGTCAGAGGTTTGGATCAGCTCATAAGTTGAAAAGTTCAGAGTGGGAAAGAAACATTGCACTTGACTTGGGTTGTGTGTGAGCCAGGACAGGCATCCAAAAGCTGCAGATCTGACTGTATCTGTACCTCACGGCCACGTGAACCTGGGTATGCATTTCATCTCCTTGGGCTGATTATGTCTTTCCCATGAGACTTCTTGTTCGTCATCTCTAAGTGGTGATGATCTGACCCAGTGATGATGGCGGGGTCTCAAGGCAAACTGTAGTTGTGAAGACAAAAAGTGCAAAGCCTTGAGACCCAAGCTGCCCTCTGTGTCTCCTGAACCCAGTACAACACCACAGTATTCATCCATGCTTGTCTCCCAGGACCAAAGGTGGCATACATTACCAAAGGACTCAAGTCATGTGAGTATGACATTTGTCTACCACTGGCTGTGCTGGATTTAAACTGATGACCTTCTCATAAAGCTCTGGTGTCTGCTTTCCAATACTCAAAGTCATTTCTCAAACAGAAGTTCTGCCAGTCACTGCCTCCTGATATGACTCAGTGCTGCTCTCAAGAGTGCTGGCCTTCCTATTGATTCTGATTGCACAAAGATCTTTAGAGAATAAATTCACAGCCGAGATGAGCTAATAAAGTGCCATTTTTGTAGAAGAGATGACACCAGCCATATCCTGATTCCATAAATAGCATCCTTATATAATCCAGTATTCTCAGTGAAGACCCATGAGTTCCAATTTATTTTTTTTAACTCTGATTTTTTTTTATGTCATCTGGAAAGATTTAGCCATAACTGTATATAGCTGCAGTCCAAATAACTATTTTCTTAGCCCAGGTTTATAGTGTGCGACCACAGAGGGCAAGTCTACCTTTTTCAAGTATGGGTTCTATACTAAAGAAGAGTGGGCCAGGCAACCCTGGGGCAGGTAGCATCCCAGAGATCATTCCTCAGGGAGCCACAGCTGCTCAGCCCTCACCCCAAGGGCAGTTAGAACATGGAGATCAAAGGGAGTTCAGAGAGAATGAAAGCATACCCCTAATTCAATACAGGAAAATTGCCACGACTGGAGTACTTAGTTCAATCTTCTAAGAAAACAACAACAGAGGGCAGAAAAAAGACTAAAAGAAATTTTTTTTTTACTAAGATCAGGTTCTGGCATCATGAATCAGCTTGCCAAGGCGGAAGGCATACCCGATGGGGAAGGCAGCTCATTCTCCCAGATTAATCAGGGAGTTCTGAGCCGACTCTGAGTTCCAAGTGTCCCATTGCCAAGATACAACATAAGCCACTTAATTCCTTCCCACAATCTAGAATCGTTAGCTGCTATCCAAGCCAAATACTTTTGATAAAACCCAAGGAGACAGGAAACCCATTGTTGGGGGAGGGGAGGTTTACACCAGAATGGATAATGGAAATTTAGGATAGACAGAGACCCCACCTCATGAAGAACCTAATTCGACTCTATCCTGGGATAAAGCAATTGTCTTTGCCTATTGTCAGTCTCCAAGTCAGTCACATTGGGATGGACAGAAAGGCAAGGGGCAACCCTTACTGTAAGAATGGAGAACTATGGCTAAAGTCTCTCTGTGGGTATAAAAACAGACAGAAAATTAAAAGGACAATCACACTTCCCATTGTTACAGTTTCTTTGCAAAGGGGCAGGGACTTCTGATTTGGAAGCCTCTGAGGCAAATACCTTCCCATAGTGGTAGATGCTAAGCACCCCACCCCGGTGAGTCACTCTTTGGGGTTGAGAGTTCCCATGAGGCACATGCATGACCTGGGAGAGCAGCACATGAGTACCCAGTATCACGTCAGGTTGCCAGGTTGCTTAGTGAGGGATCAATGCACTAAGCCTTGAGGAGGGATCATGAAGCCAGTGAGCTCTACTGGAACCAGGCTCCTTCTGAAGATTTATTGAGAGGCGTCCTCCTGGAAGAGCTGCTTCCTATCTAGGGCAGCTGGGCAGCACTGGGTGGCTGATCATAAAGAGACAAAGAGGGCTTAAAGATCTGGACAGGAAGGTACCAAGTCTACCTACAGCTTATTCCCAACCAGAGCCAGTGCTGAGCTATGATTTAGAACTCATATTGTCAGTTGTCAGGGCTCTCAGGATGACCCTGATGGGTTTGATCCTAGGTACTACAATTCGGATCTAAGTAGTTCATCTAAAAGCACTCATTTTACAATGCACAACCGCAGTCGCAACCATGGGAGGCTGAGGCAAGGGAGTCTTGAGTTTGAGGCTAGACAGCATTATATAGCAAGATCTTGCTCACAAATAAATAATTTAAAAATTATAATAATATTAGCCAAAAAGATAAAAGTGCACACACTAAACCTTCTTTTAATACATCACTTTAGACCAAGAAGAAATATGTCGTAATTACATCAAGACAGCTTCATAGCATGTACTCTGGCCTGATTACTTATCATATAAACAAATAAAATTAAAGAATCTAACATAGAAGTGGGGTGAAGCCTTTTTGTCTTAAACTGAAAGCTGCACAACAACATTTCTACTTTCACAGACATCTACCTCTTGATCCAAACTATAAAACAAAACTAAGTAAGAGATTAACATGTTCTGTCGGGGGCAAGATAATTCATCTAAATTTATCCAATCTGTCTTCATCTTTTGTTTGCCTTTCCTGATGGGGAAGAGATGTAGGTTCCACAATTTTCCAGTGAACACATTCACCGTATTTGGCAGGGTGCTTTTCTCCCCCCATGACTACACTCCTCTTGTGTCCATGGAGGGCTATGCATGTCAGCTCTCCATATAGCCAATATCCTCATCTTCTAAAGAGTTAACAGGGAGTAGAGTTATATTACGTCCAATGAAAGACAAACGCCTATGATGTCCTACTCATATGTGTGAGTGTGTGTGTGTGTGTGTGTGTGTGTGTGTATGTGTACATATATATGTATGTAATTTTAGATCAGAATCTCACTATGTAGCTCAGGCTGGCCTCGAATTCACCATAGAGTCTAGGCTTGCCCTGAAGTTGTGACCTATCTTCCCACCTCTGCCTCTCAACTTCTGGGATCACAAAACCAGTTCCCTTATTTGGACTAAAGCAAAGAAAGTAGGGGCGAGGCACATTCTGAGATTTTTGCCACCAGTGTTTATTGTTAGCTGGAATAACAGGGTAGACAAAGTAAAGTTAAGAGGAGTTGGGGCTGCTCACAGCCACTGATGCTTCATCCTCAAAACTTCTGGCCTCTACACAGATGAGGCACAATAGGCTTAAAAGTATGGTGCAATAAAGCTCATTGCTCAATCCTATCTGGGAGTCTTCAGCCAGGGCTCCTGAGGCTAAATCATCAATCTTGGTGTCTTGATATCACTCCACTCCCTGGTAACTAAAATATTAATAATAATAATAACAATAATAATGATAATAATAATAATAATAATAATAATAATAATAATAAATGTTACCACCCAGATACATCACACAAAGGCATCCTTTCTGCTAGTTTGCATAAATCAGACCTCTTTTAGAACATGGCAATCACTCTACCTCTCAGGACTCATACTTAAATAAGGCCAGTACTGTTCAGTGAGCTTAGAGAGGAACCATGTGCTCAGTGGTTATGGGATCAAGTACATTCTTCAGAGGCTGTCTACGTGCACTGCTCTAGCACTTTGATGAACTGGGGGCTCTTCTGCCCCCACGGTGGCTGATGCAATCCAGGATGTCTCCTGCAAAAACAACACAGCAGCCCACGTATGCAAACCAGCTCATGTCTTCTTCCCAGCAGGCTCAAATGTTTATGTTCCTGTCACTACCACACAGTTGTCAACCTCCCCAGAGCTTCACTGCCACACAGTTGTCAACCTCCCCGGAGCTTCACTACCACACAGTTGTCAACCTCCCCGGAGCTTCACTACCACACAGTTGTCAACCTCCCCGGAGCTTCACTGCCACACAGTTGTCAACCTCTCTGGAGCTTTCCTCATTTGATTAGTTCTCCCCCCTGCTCAAAACACTGGTGACTCAGTAGAGGTTTCCATGCAGTTTGCTTGCTTTAGATTACCTCCAAGAATCTGATCATTTGCCTATCAATTTTGCACTCATTTCCACCCCTATGTCAGCTACTGATTCAACAGACATATCTTTGAGCCCTTCATATCCTAGGCGCTACAGTAAATGCTTCTGCAGCAAGCATTTGAGAGACTTGGAAGAACTCATTTCAAACCAACACTCACAACCCCAAGCTATGAACTAACTACTCAGAGTCATCACAGAGTCTCGAAATACAGTGTTCTCCTGAAACGCCCATTGCTCCTTGTTGCTTCTGGTAGGAATTCTACTTTTAGTGTTCCTTCCCATGGACCCTCCTTCCTATGGGAACTCTTCTCTGATCTCAGAGTCAGAATACAGGAGTCCCTTTTCTGTACTTCACAACACTCATTTTAGATTCAAGGGCCTGGAAGAAGACACCTCAGTATACAGGGAGGAGGATTCAGCTTCATAATCAAAGATAGAAATGCATTGGGAGGTTATGGACTAAGTCTAGTAGTGAAGAAGGAAGATGAACTGCCATGTTTTAGAACCAATGGGAACCAGGGTGGTTCTTGATTTTCACAGACTAGGCAAAGAGGATTTGTTTATTGGAAGAGACAGTCAATACATTTTGATTGACAACACAGAGAAAGACAGAATCTGGTGACCTAACCACAGAATCTGGTGTGTTCTAACCACTGGGCCTACAGCATTCCCAGAGGAAAGATAGGAAGGTAGACGAGATGCCTGCACTAATGAATGTTATAGCAGTAGGAGTTGTTACAGTTTCAGGAAAAGTTGCTTAGAAATTCACAGGTTTTAAGTATACATATATTCATGTTTGATAGATCCAAAATAGGAAGTTACAAAGTAAATATTGTAAGATGTGGCCCACCTTGAACCAAAAGGAAAGGAAACAGTCCATGTAATAGCAGAAAACGTTTTACAAACCTGATTGCTTTTTCCTAGGTTCTCCTCCAAGACTTGATTATATATAGAAATATGGTTGCACTTTCCGGATCCCCTTTTTCATCTCAAGGGCATTTTCTCAGGCTGCTTCACGGTCTTTTTAAACTTTCCTAACATCAAGTGTGTTACTTCTAGATCATTCACTTATTGAATCTTGTTAGATTAGAATTCACTTATTAGAATTCTGCTTTCTCCTCCCTTAAACAGTCCCATAATTAACGCCTTCGTGTATACAAATTTTCCTTTCTCTGAATTATTTCCTTAGGACAAATGCCATCTGCGTGGGACAGGAAAGATAAACAAATAGGAATGATTTATGGCTTCTGAAGCACCTTGCCAAATTATTCCAGAAGAGGTGCCAGTCATGTTTGCCACTGGTGATGCCTGATTATTCCAAGTGCTTCCAGTGATACACTGCTAGGCGTCAATCACGGAGGATTTCCCCACAACATACCTCCTTCACAACAAGGCACCAGGAAACTCCATCTAAGGTCTCCTTTCATGTACCCAATGTTGCATTTCTTGGGGTTTTATTTTAATTACAAGAAAATCTTCATTCCAGCAAAAGCAATTTTTTGCTTTTGAATATACATAAAATTATCATTTCTGAACCTTCAAATGTTTTGTTGAACCAAACCTTAGGTGTATGAACCCTTAATATTAAAAGAAAATTTTGTTTTTAATTAAAGTTCATCTTAGAAATTTTGTTTTATTACTTCATTGCTGGTGGGATTGCAAACTGGTACAACCACTCTGGAAATCAGTTTGGTGGTTCCTC
>NW_022196903.1:141329189-141374457 GCF_008632895.1 Mastomys coucha | reverse complement strand
TTCTGTGCCCCAGTGTAGGGGAATGCCAGGGCCAATAAGTGGGAGAGGGTGGGGTGGCAGGCATGGCGTGGGGGGAAGGCAACAGGGGTTTGTTTTTGCTTGTTTCTTTGTTTTTTGGAGGGGAAACTGGGAAAGGAGAAATTTACATGTAAATAAAGAAAATATCTAATAAAAAAAAAAAGAAATTTTGTTTTATTTGCAAGCCAAAGTAAGTTAGCAACATTTTTGGAAAAGTTTAGAATAATATTTTGTTCTACATACACACACATATATACATTGTTACTTAATACAAATAATTTTAGCTCTGTCCACAAACTTAATATAGTTTATGCTCTTGGTTAAGTACAGCTACTTCAGTGACTATCCTTTGTCCCATTAGAACCACATTATTCTAGTGAATTAAACCTCTAAACACAATGGATTTTGTGTTTTCTTAACTTTTCCAATGATCTAAATAAAGTTGGTGAGATTTAACTTAAAACCACAAATCTAAATTACTTAAATAATTGTGTATTTTACATCAGAATGCCAAGACTGATCTATTACTGCAAGAAGCAAAATATTCTTAGACTCAGCAAGACTAATGTGTATATCAAATTTTTATTATAAAAGTATTAATACTAAGTGTTTGGTTCTCTCAAACATCTATAACTGGTGCTTAAAGTTCGCCCTTTAAGCTGCATGACATGAGTTCTACACCAGAGATTCCACCTGGATATTCCCTGAATTCTCATTGATAACACTGGGGGACTACAGGGAGTCATGCTGGTAGTCCCTAGCACAGACCTCATAACCTAGATAAAATAATGGTTTCATGGTGCCAAATGATCTTCATCTCTGTCTTCACCACCAAGGTCTGCAAGTCTTGGCCAGGTTGCCCTTTTAGTTGTCCTGAGCACTTACCTGGCTTTTCAGCCAACCAAGCAGACACCATTCTTAAGGATACTCAAGTAATATCCAGTGGAAACCTGGACATCCTTTCTGCTTTTACTTGGCTACCCAGGTCACATCTTGAGAGTCCATTTGACAAACACATTGAGAGACACATTATGCACTCACCTTGAGTCTTCTCAGAGCCAGGTTTTCATCTTCTCACTTAACTCATGACTCCCTCTCCATCAAAAGCCCTCTAGAGTCCAGTCCCTGCTTAATAAATAAGTGCTACATGAGTTTATCTCACTCACCATATTTTTGAGTTTGGTAACTAGAGCTTTTATTATTAACAATATTTTGTAGCCAACCTATCCAGAAGCATATGTATGTCAAAAGGCTTGGAGATTTCCCAAGCACTCAGATCAATACTTGGCATTATTCTAGCTATAAATGGCATCCAAGACACCCATGTTTTGGTGACTGTAGGAAGATTTAATGTCTACACAGTCATAACAATAATTATGATACAATGAGCATTTTCTTTCATGTTACTGATATTCACTGGCTCACACTGCGAATGGGATTCGGGTCACTGATGTCCACTGAGAAGTCCCCATGAGTAGAGTCTCTGTAAATACTTTATAAGCACTGTTTCATTTACTGTAATTGCAGAACTCATGGAGCAGTGGGTCTCACTTAGCACTCTTAGCATCAGAGAGAAAAGAAGAATGTGTAAGAAAAGAAAATTGTTGAGCATCAGAGTAGCATGTGGCTCCAAGGATACTCAAGATAAGTATAAAAAGTATCTCTCAAAAGGTTTTGGGTGTTTTTCTTCCCTGTGTTTATTGGGCAACTGGCATTACATCATCAGAGCTCTCTCCATGTGAGCCCATGTGAGCCCATGTACTTCTGCAACTTCTGGCTCTATAGTGATGAAGGAAGACCTTCTAGTTTCTAATGTTTCTTGTTACAAGCAATTCTATCATGAAGCCTCTAAGCTTGGAGGTCATTTTTGTACCCAAGGTGTCCCTTCTGTGATGGTGGGATGGATGCCAAACCAAAGAGGGGTTGGGGAAGGATTTGCGAGCTCATCCAAAGCCAAGCTAACTTGCTGCAGCAGTAAAAAGTCAGACTCATCTTCACACACCACTCAGAGAGGTCACCCTGTACATGATAGATAAATGACTCAAGGCCTTTGCACACACAGAGATCGTTATATCTTTACAAACCTTTCAGAGAAAGAACAAAGGTTGGGGGTGGCAAAGGAAGAAAAAGTGGAAGTGGGACCCGGAAGGATCAGGGCACAGTCATTGCTGGTTGTTCTGGATTTGGAGTGGAGCAGCTGAAGTGACACAAAGCTCCTCAAATAAGCTCTCTGGCTGAAAATGTGGCTCACAGATGGGTTTTAATAGCAAGCCTGAGCCATCTGGTAGCTTCCTATTTTAGCTAATTATTCTTAGTAAGTAAGTGCTAAGCCTTTAAAATCATTGTTCAATTTTGTTTTGCATTGTTTCTACCACCCTGCCTCTATATTTTGATTTCCTGGGGTAAATCCCTGCCCCTGTTACTTCTCCAGGGAAAGCTTATCATGCCTTCTATTCTTAGCAGAAAAGCCCCCTCAGCAAACCTCAAGACTGCTTCCATTAGCTCCCTGATGCTCTCTGTTTTCCACCAATGTGCTACCCCAAACAACAGAGCTAATTAAGTGCATTCCCCAGTTATCCAGGGCTGCAGTCTTGGGTAGCTCAAAGCTCAAAGTGGCTGTCCTGTCTTACACTAAAATGTCCCACCATTTACTCTGTGCTAGCTCATTATGTAGGTGTCAAATATAGGGTGTCAAATGGAGGCTGTCCTTGAATAAAATTGAATATCAATAAAGATGTACCAAATCACCATGTGCCATTGTATATCCTTCAAAACATAGTCACACTAAAAAAATTAATGATTAAGGAAATATGTTTAGGAACATAAGGGGCAGCAGGAAAGAAAAACCCTGGTCAGATGGTAGCAATGGGGAAGAGCAAAGATATGAGTCCAGGAAGAGATGGGGAAAGTGCCTAGGAAGCATCCCAGACCCAAATCACATGGCTGGGAGATGAGGGCAGCATGCAGCCTCACCCATAGGAGCCTCTAATTCAAGAGTGCTTCACTCTCTCTGTTCTCATCCCCAGACGCAGACCTAGAGCCACATGGCCTCCTTGGTGAGTAGGGATGGAATTGGAGGGCATAGTTTCTAGATGAATTCTCTAGAAGATGTTAAGGCATAACTAACCTGCTTCAACTCTCATCTCTCCTAAGGAGCTGTGAAACTTTGTACATAGTTATCTCTGTTTCCTCAGCAGAAAGGGTCTTCATCTTATCTCACAACCCTCTTTCAAAAACAGGAAAAGCATATGGCTGTGTTTGGAATCAGTAATTTTAAAATGATTATGGATTTAACCATTTATGAAACAGAGGTTTCTTTCCAGGGAAAATCAATCCTCTGGGCTGGGGATATAGCTCAGTGATAGAAATGCTGTTTGGCTTGCCTAAGGCTCTGGATTTGATCCCTTGCACAAGACACAAATAGAGGGGAGAGGGGAAGGAAACAGATACCCAAAAACAAATGAGAACACAGCTCCCATAGTTCATGTAACAATATCTCAAATGAGCACCAGTGCTGGTGATAAGAGAGGCCTGAAGAGGCTCCTTTGCTCAGTGACTGTTACATTGTTCCTTCTAGGGGTCTTGGAGAGGCTCCTTTGTTCAGTAACTGTTACTTTGCTCCTTCTAGGTGTGTTGGATATGTTCAACCTATTGGGGTTTTTTTGTTTTTTGTTTTTGTTTTTGTTTTGTGTGTGTGTGTGTGTGTGTGTGTGTGTGTGTGTGTGTGTGTGTGTGTGTCTTCTGAAGAACTATCATGCGGAGCCCACTGGCAGAGGGCAGGTATAAGGTCTGTCTCTGCTTGGTCACACCCAATTAGTGACTGGCCATGGCTGCCTCTTATAGTTAGGCTTAGCCTTCATGAATATCTTCTTTCTTAGCTTAAAATGATACCTATAACAAAACAAAAACAACAACAAAAATGAACAAACAGACAAAAAAAATCCAAACTTCCTCTTGGTCACCTTTCCCTCTGGTCCTTTCAACTCTCTCCTTGGTCTTTAAACTCTGTCTTGAACCCTTGACCCAGCTGGTCAATCCCAGTTCTTCCCACTGATCCAGTCATCGGAGCTCTCTGGATAGGCCTCTGTCTACTTTTCCCTGGCCTCTTCTGCAGAACTCTGAACTTTCTCCACTCCTGGCTGAAAAGATCTTACAGATGTAACTCTATAGACATGGAGCTGAGTTGTGAGAGTCTTGGGAGTCTACAGATTCTTCCTCTCTAGATACACTCTAGATTTAAAGACAGTTGTCTGGCTGTTATCTCCAAGGTTCTAGCCCAGTTGTCAAGAGTTCAATACAGACTCTGAATTCCTGTGGCCACAATCTCCAACCTCCTTAATACAAATAGATGCCAAAGGCAAAACAGAGAGCAATACAAATGAGCAAAGCATACTGACTTACTTAAGATCATTTATCACATTCATGACATTGTTTCTCTTTCCACAAAGCCAGTACCCTGGTGGTAAGGAGGCCTCAGAACACTCTACTATCAATACCATATTTTTGTGATAGGAGTTGAATGGAGTTTTAAGGGCTGGACTAGGATTGTAATTATCATAAATAACACCATTTCTATGGGAAAATGACTTGACAGTTTCTAATATCTGACTTCCAAAAGACACTTTGGAACACAGCTGGTTTGTAGGTTGAGCATGGGCAGTATTACACTCTATGACCAGAAGTTTCCCTGGGATGTGTACAGTGAAACTTTAGGAGGGTGATTATCTTGGACTAGAAAAATTAATATTTCTAGTTTCTCTGATTTTGTAACTCACTTCCTTAGCCCTTTAGCACAAATACAATAGATCAGAGGAACCAAAGATGAGCTATAAACTGGAGGCTGTGGTGAGTTAAATCACTGGCTTTGTTCTGCAGATGTTGAACACAAAATCTGAAAGGTGGAGTTAATTCTGACTTAGACGGACCTAATGAGCATCTGTTTTGATTTTCCCAACCATTGATCTGATTTTCTTTTAACTTGATACTGGTCGGTTTGCACAAGTCCGTGTGATAATTGCAAATAGCCAAAGGTGGAATCCTTCCACAACCCCCACTACACAGTTTTCCTCTGAACATGTCAAAATTCTTCAAAGACGCTGAACAACTTCCTATAGTACAGAATTCATGATACACAAATGTACTTAACATCTTTCCTCTAGAAATCTATCTACACATATAACTAAATAAAACTCAAGTTGGTTATTGTTTTTCTGTAAAAAAGAAAGACTCTTCTTTAAGAAGAATGTAAAGAATTATGTAAATTCCATGCTACAGGCTTAATTATGTCATTTCAAAACTTGTAATGTTGAAGGCCTAATTCTCAGTGTCTCTGAGTGGGACATTTAGAGATAGGATCTCTAAAGAGGCAATTAACTGAAAATGAGGTCGTTAGGAGAGCCAGCTTCAGTGTGACTGCTGTCCTTGCAAGAAGAACAAGTTTGGACACAGATATAGTGTGAAAGAGAAGACCACACAGACACAGGAAAAACAGCCACCTGCAGACAAAGGAGAGGCATGGAGGAAACCATCCTCAATGGCTCCTTCATCCTCAACTCCCATCCTCCTAGATCATGAGGATAGAAATTTCCATAGACCTGCCCAGTTGCGGCAGTTTATTAAGATGCCCACAGCAAAGTAATACTATCTCCAGTCTAAATGTAGCTGGAGATGTAAAGTTTACGTTGCATTATCTGATCTGTTAAATATTTTACATTGCATTACAAGTTTATGACTTTTCTTTTTCCCTCTCATTTTTAATTAAAAAAATTTAAACAGTGTATGTGGTGGTTTGAATAAAAATGGCCCCCATAGACTCATGTGTTTGAAGGATTGGCCCATAGGAAGTGGCATTATTAGGAGGTGTGGCCTTGTTGGATATGTGTGGTCTTGGAGAAAGTGTGTCACTGTGGGGGTGGGCTTTGAGGTCTCATATGCTCAAGCTCCACCCAGTGTGACTCACAGTCAGTCTCCTGCTACCTTCAGATCAAGATGTAGAACTCTTAGCTCCTTCTTTAGTACCATATCTGCTTGTATGTTGCCATGCTTCCTACCAGGACTACGCTTCTGAACTACAAGCCAGCCCCAATGAAACATTTTCCTTTTTTAAGAGTTGCTGTGGTCATGGTGTCTCTTCATAGCAATAAAACCCTAACTAGGACAAAATATTTTGATCATGTTTTCCCATCTCCCAACTCATTCCAGATCCTCTCCACCTCCCTACCCAACTCCATGTTCTCTCCCTTCCTTCTCCATACACTCATAAACAATAACCAAAAAAAAAAACTAAAAATAAAAACAAATAAATGTAAAACCAATAACAGAGAGAGAGAGAGAGGGAGGGAGAGAGAGGGGGGGGGAGGAAAGGAGGGAGAGAGAGAGGGAGAGAGAGAGGGAGAGGGAGGGAGAGAGAGAGACCACCAGCATAGAGAAATAAGTAAAGAATCACAATCTTTAGTCTAGAGAGGAAACGTTAGGGGGAGGCATTCATGAAGATTTCTTGTATCTGAATGAGAAATGTATTCTGGTTGCTTCAGGAAAGAGGAGCATGGAACTTGCAGGTGGAAAAATTTCAGCACAATATGCAGAAGAACTTTTGATGGCTTATTCTTTCTAAAACCAAAGAGTCCCCTTACGAGTTCAGGAAACTCAGCTGGGGGTATGCAGGCAAAGCCTGAACTTATAAGGGATTCGGTACAATCAGGCCTCCTCTGGGAGAAGATTCCCTTCTCAACTCAAAGCTGTACAACTGGGAATGAACCTCTTTTAGAGAAGAGAGCAGCACGTTGGCCCTCCTCCTTCAGGGATCTGTGAGAAAACACTTACATTTTCTGCACACTTAATCATGTAAATCGGGAGATTAAAGTCACATATAGCCAGACCATCTTGTCTGCTATGTCATAGCTCTACAGCCCAGAGCAGCTTCACAGACATTACCCTCAGTGGAAAAAAAAAAGGGAAGACACTATGATTTGGGAATTGGTGCTTTTAAGTAAGGGAAAGCAAGAGAAGGAAGTCAAAACACCACAACCCGAAAGGAGAAAACATAGTTCTATATACTTGGATCTTTGAAACTGAAATGAGAACAAGGGAAGTTTTATCACCAGGGTGCTCCCATGACTGCCTCAACATCAATGGCTTATCCCAGCTCGCCACTGAATGCTCTGGGGGAAAGTTGAGGCACACCCATTGCAAAGTGAAACTTGCAGCTAAATTCATCAGAGACAGACAGGATGGGGTGTAACCCTGGAAGCCTTGCTTCCGGCATCTGTGAAGGTCCTGCCTAGGGTGTGGCCCTTTCACCCTAGTTTGTTGGATATTTCCCAAGTCCAGCTCTGAGAGCCCCGTATTTTAAGAACCACCTCATACTTGAATAAATGGGCACACTTGGTCATCTTACCCCTGTAGTCAGAGGTCTTATAGAGGACTCCTGAATTCTGTGAACTAGTACATGTACCTGCCACTCCGAGTTGCTAGAACTCTGGTTAATGAATATGAAGTGCCTAGAATAGTCACTTCATGAAGTGGCTCTTATTATCTGTGAGCTATTCAACCAGCACTACAACCTTAAATAACTTGTTAATTCTAGTGTGTACTTAAATGTAACTCCTCAGGACAACCTTTTTTATCATGTTATTACCAGCCATACAAAAAAAAAAAAAATCTATGCTCTGGAGATACAGCTTAAGCATAAGGTCTCTGCAAGGCAAATGCAAGGCTGGTTCAAGCCTTTGAACTATAAAAGAAAAGAATGTTCTCAGTCATCTAAAGTCATCTAAACCATACGTTTCAGTCAATGTGTAAACAGCATATACATTGCTCAGTTCACTAATCAGAGAACTACATTTTTCAGAAATCTAAAAAAAAATGCTTTCTGTGCCTAAAAAAGTCCTGAGTAGGTCACCAGGAGGATGAGGAGAAAGGACCAGAGACGAATGGATAATGAAACCATGAATCAGCACAATGATGTGGCAGTGGTAGAAGTCTGAAGAAGATCCCAGGACACACTAGCTCTTGCTTCCAACAACATGCTGGTATCCAGAGTCTGTAGTGTCAGACAGCACGGAGCTTGAACGTTCTTCTACAACCTGCCAAGTGTTCTAATCACACGTGTAGTAAAAGATTGAGTAGACAAGACCCCGTGTTGCTAGGATCATGAAGACTACCTCATCTGTTCCAAAGTGCTACCACCAGAACCAATGGAATCGCTCTCTTCTTCCAGGTGGTCCGAGCATCCCTCTGTGGGAAAAGGATGGACCACATTTAATGATTCCAAGCAAAGGCAGTTTGATCAATTACTAGCATAAGGCAGAGAGGCCACGCATATGAGGATGGGGTCCTCTGAGGCATATTGCGGGGAACTACTTCCTGACTGCCGAGTAGCTGATATCAAATGGGAGAGGCAGCAGTGCTGTGACCGCAAGCATTCCACCCCTCACCAATCTGTCTAGAGACAGGAAGATGACATGCCACTGGGCATTGTCTGCTCCTTGGGATTATCCAGAGGTGAGAGTTCACACAGATTGCTCTTTCATGGAACAGTTTGGTGTAGTCACCCAAGAGATTGGCTTAGACAAAGTAAAGCTTTAGTCAGCTGGAGCCTGACTAAGGACAACCGCTAATTAACATTTTTTCCTTTTCATTTAGCTTTGATGAGAACCAAGTGAATCACAAGAAAGTCATTTGAAATCAGGGAGTTCTCTTGTTAACCACCCAGTTCCACAACATCAGCAGGTATAATGAGTAGCATTCTCTGACATGTCTGAAATTACATTTATGGTCAAATATAGAATCTGAACATACATATGGCTTATGATCCTTAGGCATGATGTAGTGTGAGGTGTCTAGAATAATTTCTCCCAAAATGTTTCCAGTTAGCATTCAATTAAAAAGCATTCTAAAATTGGGAAATCCTTAGATATGGGGATGCAAGCCACAGAGTCTGTGTGCCTTTCTCGCTCCAGGGTACCTGGATTTAAATAGCAACTCTTCTGTCCACTGGGCAGAAGTCTTTCTATCACAGTGATTTCAAAACAGTTTTAGCAATCCAATCCTGTTTTCAGACTATCTTATAGAGCTACATGAAATGTACCCTGCTATATGAAAAGGTGACTAGCATCCCAATTCTCTCAAAATTATGAAGGTTTTCAAAATAAAAGGTTGGAGAGCCTGATGTGGTGCCAATCTCGGCACTCGGAAGACTGAGAATCATGAGTTCCAGAGCAGCAATGAGCTGTGTAGCAAGGACTGTGTCAAAAAAAAAAAGAAAAGAAAAAAGAAAGGAAGGAAGAGAGAAAAGGGAGGGGAAATGAGAAAGAGAGAGAGAGAAGAAAGTAAGGGAGAAAGAAAGAAAGGAAGGAAGAAATGCTGAACTAGGGGCAATACCATGATGTGAAGCTAGGATGGCCTATTGTCAAATTACAATATATGCAAATCTTCTGTTTTGCTAGTATAATGTATTTATAAATATAAATCCATAATTCTTATTTATCAATAATCTAATCAATGAAAATAAGGCCATTTCCATTGCAGAATAAAGGAACAGGTGTTCTTAAGAGTGGCAGTCCCTCCCAGGAAAACCTCAGAGTCCAGCTAGTATGGGACATGTGGAAACACTATTTTAGGTGGAGACTGTTTACAGCTATTTCTACAAGTTGTATAATAAACCTGTGACTCTTTCTATCAGCCTCGCCCATTCTAAGAAGAAAAGCAGGACCTGCTCATCTTAATGTCGAGTCACAGACACTGTCAGACCCATTTGTCATGACAATGCATAGTGAGATGAGATGCATCCGAAATTCACGAAGAGCAAGAGTCTCTATCATACCACATACACATATGTGAATCATATTCTACATGCTATAAGCCACATCACACCATACGGATAATATGAATAAGTACAAGCATATAAACAATGACATGACAATGACTAGCTTCCTAAAATTCAGCTACCCTACAACCAGCCACTGAAGTGCCTGGTTTTCTAGTCACTTACAGAGGCTCTGACTTGTATGGAGTTTCCTATTCAATTCTTCCCCAAGACTCTCAACACAGACCTAGATTTTACATAGGCAGCTTAAATATATGTTTTTTACAAAGTTCTAGCAAAAGTGATTTGTGTACTTTACAATCAGATTGTGTAAACCAGGCTAACTCAGAGCTCATTCTATGGCCTAAGGTGGGCTTGAACCCAGCAATCCTCCTGCCTCAGCTTCCAAATTCTCTATCTGAGAGTGCTGGGAGTACTGGCATGAACCACCATGCTCAGCTTGCATGCTATTCTTAACAATAACACACACACACACACACTTCAAAGCCTAAAAAGATGGCCCAGTAAGTAACCTCTTCTTACAGAGGATCCAAGTTCAATTCCCAGCACCCACATCTATGGCTCAAAATTTCCTATAATTCCAACTCCAGGAGGTATGATGCCTTCTTCTGGTCTCCTAGGATACCTGCACATACATAGCAGAGAGACAAACAGACAGACAGAGACAGAGATAGAGAGACAGAGATAGAGAGACAGAGATAGAGAGACAGAGACTTAAAAGCCAAAGTGTTTTAAGATGACATTCAACTGTGAATATTTAAACTGGGTTCTAGAATGTAGGAAAATAACAGCAGCAAGAGATATTTCTTCATGAAGTTTGTCATTTACCAGGTTCTACAGATCAACACACTAATATTCACAGCCACTTGTGCCTGTTTCCCTGTAACTGAGGTGCTAGACTAAGTGATCTGCTACAGGTCATAAAGCTACTAAGTGCCAACACTAGACCTGAGCTCAGCAAGCTGAATTCAGACTCTAGCCATCAAACATGTCATTACCCTTTGCCTCCTGTGAAAACCCCACTACAGTTATTAAACCAGGAAGATTTAAATAACTTTTAGTATGAAGGGACATGGCTAAGCAAAGACTGTGCAGTTTGTAATGACAGAAGGTTAGGAGCCCACACCTGTCCCTGTGTCCAATGATTCTGCCTAGCCTACCTTTTCAGACATCAATAATAGATTACTGCACTATCATGTTTTTGCTTCTAGGGAGGAAAGATGTTCCTAACTCATGGTGTATCATTTTTGTTAGATTTCAAACCCAGGACAAAAAACTGAGGTGCCTACTTAACATATCAAAGTGGACCAAGTTCTCCCAGCATCCTTCAGTCTCTACCTGTTATAGGGTCCTCCTGGCTGGCATATCCTGCCCCCATCCTGAACTCTTCAGCCTACATGGCTGGGCTGCCCTTCCCTATATAATCCAACCATTTTGGTTGTCTGCTCTCTTTGAACCTCTGGGGCTCTTGGATGCTGCATCTGGTCCTTCTCTCTCTCCCTCTCTCACTTCTCCTCCCCCTCTTCCACATGGCACAGATCAGTTCTGTTATGTCCACTCTGGACTCTCCCAGATGTCCCTGTCCCTGACTATGCTCACCCAAGTGACTATAATAAACTTTCTCTTCCACCAACCTCAAGAGCAGTCATATTCCTTTCTTTTCCTTTTTATTTCTATTTTTTTTTATTCAGTTTTATGATCTTTTGTTCTAGAAAACAGAAGAATACAAATCCACGGCCTCAATGGATTGTTTCAGAGCCAGGAAACCAGGTCCTGATTCCATGAGAAAGAATAAAGAGCTCCTTCCTTGTACAGATTATCTGAGCTATAAAGGATCTGTTTACAATTACACAAATATTGCCTGTTTTGTTCCAGCAGGCCTCTAAGACATCATAAGCAAGCCACAAAACCCCAGAGGGTGGCCCCTTCCAACCCCCAGCGTGAAACAAGACTGCCTGGGCTACTCAGCCTTTCATCAATAGCACCAGAGAGAAAGAAGCCTAGTTCACACATCCCCCCGGGTCACCTGTCACCTGTCCCCCAAAGGGCTGACTATCGGGAAATCACAAGAGCTTTCACACACGAACACCATTCCAACATTTAATTAGGCAGATACTTTGGTTCCCTGTATTTTCTGAAGAAACATCACAGATAAGCTGATTTCCTATGCAAGCTTCTTTCACATGAGTTTTCAGTCCACGTGAAACATAAATACAGTATTTGCAAAACAAAAGAAAGACACTTATTGAGTATCCAAAAATACTACATGAGTATCCAAAGCTGTATCTTGTGATTTCTAAAATGGACCCACACAATTGTGAGTAAACCATGCTAGAAATATAACTAAATAACCAGCCATAGTTATTTTTAGTGCTGATGCCTGGGGCAAAGCACATTGGACCAGAGAAGCCAGGAGAGGAGATACCAATGCTGCCGAGTGCTGAAGGAAACTTCCAAGCCTGAGTTGGAGAGAGCGCTGGTCCTACGTCTACTGTAACTTTGAAATGCAAGCTCCAGCGTCCCTTCCTACAGACAGGAAGGTCACTTATTGCCTCCCATGCTTCCTCCCAGTCTCCACAATGAGGTCATATACTAGCCTGGGGAGAGTCAGCCCAGTCTCACATAGACTCATCTTGTGGTGCTACTGGAGGCTAGTGGGGTCATGCAGCTGCTCCTTCTCTCAGAGTTCTGTTCCAGGGCAAAAAGTTACAGCCCTGATGGGGATGGCTGGATGATGGCCGAACACTGCCTGCATGACCATTAGCTGTGTTGGACCACACCCACAGCCTTGTCCCTGAGGTCATATCCCAGATGGTGACCAAGAATATTCCATCTTCTGCTTCTCGGGGTAGGAAAATGGGTAATAGAAAATGTGGGCCCAATGAAATTCTCCTCACCAGTGGAAAGT
This sequence comes from Mastomys coucha, assembly GCF_008632895.1. Lineage (NCBI taxonomy): Eukaryota > Metazoa > Chordata > Mammalia > Rodentia > Muridae > Mastomys > Mastomys coucha. The sequence goes on along the minus strand of NW_022196903.1, from coordinate 141,361,705 downwards.
GTGAGAGAGAGCAAGACACTAAACAGATTTCCCAAAGATGGGAGAGTTGAAACAAAGCCTGACTTCCTGCCGAGAACCAGTGCTCTCATTCAGATACATGGTGTGAGAGCCTTTCTGTCAAACGTGGCTTTCTGCCTGTCCTCTGAGTATCTCTCACAGCTCCTAGTCACATCCCCAATCCCTCTGTCTCTTAGCTCTAACCCATTTGCCTTCATTCCTTACCTGACACGATCACAAACTCTGGTTCAGATCATCTGTATGTTCATCTGCTAGTAACCTGGGCAAGTGATTACTTTCCTTAACTCTGACCCCACATCTACTTTAAACCATGAAGATTGATTGGTCTTACTGTTTCCAACACATACCATTGCAGTTATTATCTATGTCCTTAATGAAACTGCCCTGACTACTCGCTGTTGTGTCAGGAGCCTCTGTCACCATATCCAGATCAGAGACAGTGGTCAATCAACGTTAATTCACTGAGTTAGCTGACAACAGCCAGCTACAGAAAGAGGGACAGTGGCCAGCTCACATGGACCCTGCTCTGGCAGCTTCTGGACTCAATTAAGCTACTCTGAAGGTTGTCTCAGAGCCTGACACTGCCTCTGATTTGAAGGGAGATGAGTAGCTTGGCTATCAATTTCAAATGTTGAAGGGCACCCTTGCTCTGGGATGCTTCACAAGCAGGCCACCATCTGCCGCAACAATAAAAACGCTTGGCGGTGGATCTGCTGTGGTTGTCAATATGGATGGCCTGGTACTCAGCACACTTCCTACTTTATAGAGCTGATTTGAGAGCATTGAAGCCTTCTGGGAACTCTGCCCTGCATAGCTGCCCTTTACAGCAAGAACAGCTGTGCTGGGTTTGCTTCTCAGAAGCTGAGAAGAGGGAGTTAAAGAGTCCTCACAGCCAGGCTCTCTCAGAGCCCTCCGGAGCTACAGTTTCAGCACTTCCCAGTTTTGTCTTTCAAATTTTACTTTGCCCACTACTGTCGAGTTTTTAAAGCACCACTCTGTCATTTTTCAGACAACAAACCAGCCATTTATCCCATCTCGTCACCACATGCCTGACTGGAAGGAACATGGTTCCTCTTACTTTGTCTCTTCACTTTAACTCACTCCTCTATGAGCTCTGTAGACGTTTATGTTAACTCCTTTGGAATCCCCATTTCTCCTGGGTTACCTGTGTTGAAAACTCCCTACTATAAAGACATTTGATGACAGCCCTCATTCTCAGTGTGACCCTGGTTCTTGACTCTCTGAGACCTCACTGGCCTGAGCAGCTTCGGGTTGGGCCACAGTAGGTGTCAGCTCACTGGAGCAACAACCTTTCTGTGGCTGTCTTACTGAGGCTGAGCATGGGATGCTCTGTGCAGCTCTTGTGGCTTCTGCCTGCTAAGACTCAAAGCACAGCCATTGCATTTCCAAGGCCACATGCTGCATTCCAGAGCTCTCAACAAAGGTCCTCTGGAGGGTGAGCCTGCATAGGTCAAGGAGGCTAGGAAGACCCTTGGTCTGCTGCCCTCATCCACAATGCCCTACATTTCTTAGGGGGGAGGGTATGTATGTGTTACAATCTGGAGTACCCTGATATCAATCAGCTTCCCAACAGTTTGTGTAATTCCCAAATCCTTTCTGTTCCCCTAAGGCTGTGGGGCTTAGGAACAGGAAGAGACTCATTTTTTCTCTCCTCTGTGGTCTGACACATCAGCAAACAGATTGACACAGAGAGAAGGGAGCAGGGTGCAAGACAGGCAATCATTATGTAGCAATAGATAGCTAAGGGGGAAATGGTTACATAAATAGGAAGCCAGAGGATACCTTGTCTTTATCATGGGTCAGAATCGGGACTAAGTCTGACAGACATCGTTTCATGCATTTCCCCCACAAAGCTACAGGTCAGTACCAGAATTGGGTAAGGTGCTGAAGGATGTAGAGATGTTTTTGTATTTCTTTTGGGTCTATAAGAATGAGAAGGTAAATCCTAAATATTGGATGACTGTTAGAGGCAGAAAAACTAACATGATATGTGGAGTAGATTTCCTTATTGGCAACATGAGGTATAAGCTTGAAAGCTGGAGATGAAGCCAGGTCCTTGGGAAGTCTGCAGGGGGCAGGGTGCTGTCCCAAGAAATAAAACATAGTGTGCTCACTTGTCCTTTTCACAGTCCTTTTCCTCCACCTTGTTCCTCAGTTCTCAAATATAAATATCAGGATGCCACCTCAAAATAATGTCAAATAAAATCTAGAATTTAAGTTGACACCTTCGAAGGCTAAGGAAGAAGGTTGCCATGAGTTAAGAGGAAGATCGTGGGCTATACAATGAATTCTAGGACATCATAGGTTATGGAGTGATACTGTGTCTCAAAACAACCAACCAACCACACACACACACACACACACACACACACACACACATATACACACACAAACACACACAGCTTAAATTTTCTTACTAAGGCATGATGACTGCAGGATTTTCCTTTAACTTTTTAGCTTCAGACTAAGAAGCAGCAATCTATTGAACTGAGTACAGGGTCCCCAGTGAAGGAGTTAGAGAAAGGTCCAATGGAGCTGAGGGGTTTGCAGCCCCTTAGGACTAACAACAATATGAACTAAGTAGTAACCTCAGAGCTCCCAGAGTCTCAACCACCAACCAAGGACTGCACATGGAGGGGTCTGATTGTTCTGGCAGCATGTGTATAGTAGAGGATTGCAAATTCGATCAGCAATAGGAGGAGAGGGCCTCAGCCTTGTGAAGGTTCTGTGCCCCAGTGTAGGGGAATGCCAGGGCCAGAAAGTGAGAGAGGGCGGGGTGGCAGGCATGGGGAAGTGGGAGGCAACAGGGGTTTGTTTGCGTTTGTTTCTTTGTTTTTTGGAGGGGAAACTGGGAATGGAGAAATTTACATGTAAATAAAGAAAATATCTAAAAAAAAAAAGAAGCAGCAATCCTAAGAAACATTTATCGTTTCTTACATTTGTAGCTCTATGACAAGCGAACACACAGTGAAGAGAGTTCACTGTTTGCCAACATGAACAGCTCTATAAATATTACCTCAGCCTTTATGATTTCATTGATCTCAGATCAGGTATGTAAGTCTGCCTTAAGAAGCTAAGTCAACAAGCTTTGGATTCATCATGTCTGGCCTGGAACTCTGTGGTGGGTACCAAAGACAAAGGATTACAACACTGAACACCATGTCTTAAGGGTGGGAGCTTTTGTGTAGGGAAATATGTAACATTTCAACTGTATTTTGTCACACAAACCTCTGAATTTTGGTTTATTCAAACAGACCCCAGGTGATGCTACAATAGAAAAACTATCAGAAAAAAAAATAGATATTTAAAAGAACTGTTGATTATAGAAACTAACTTATCTAGCTTAAAACACAAGGGAAATAAAAGCAAAAGTCCATTTCTAAAATATCTTATTCTTTTTTTTATTCTTTATTGCTTTGTTTCACAGTGTGGCCTAGGTTGGCCTTGAAGTCTAGGTAACGTTTCTGCTTCAATATCCCACGTGCTAGAACCACAGACATGAGTCACGAGCTTGGTCAAAATACAAAAGTCCTCATACTGTGAATTGAAATAAAAAAGGGCAACATGGTGGGGGAGTCATTTTCATCGGAGAGGATGCAAGTTAATACTTGTGAAGAAACCTTTGAGATCTATGAGAAGACCTTCAGTGGGTTTGTTTGTTGTTTGTTTGTTTTTGTTTCCCCCTACCCCAGATGAGCACACTGGTTTTGTTTGTTTGTTTGTTTTGTTTTTGCCCCCCCCATGAGCACAGTTGCTGTTGAAGTGCTGGGTCTGTATTCGACCTGTCACCTCATTTAATGGTTTTGATTCTTATACAAACTGCCATTGTTAACCTAACTTGACTGCTGAAAAAAAAGTAGCTTACCAACTTACCAAAGCTTAATAAATGGCAGCGCCAACTCTTGTTTTTTAAATACATATGTATTTCCATTACTGTATATTGATTGTACATGGTATGGAGTTACAGAAGGACATTTCATCCACTGGTATATCATGCACTGGGCACATTCTCCTCCTGTACTCTACCCTTCCCTTTTATCAACCCTCCTCCATTAATCTCCTTTGTCCCCTTAACAATTTTACTTCTAGTCATAGAAGCATAAGTGGTTTTATCTACATAAAACTCTAGAAGCACAAACAAAAAGTATGTAATATTTATATTTCTGAGACAATGGTCTCCAGCTGTGTCCATTTTCCTGCAAGTGACATAACTGGACTCGTCTTTATGACTGGATAGATTTTCATTTTGCATGTGTACATGCCTGCATACATGCCACGTCGTCTTTATCCATCCCCTGCTGTTGGACACCAGGTTGGTTTGTAACTCAGCTATTGTGAACAGTGCTGCAATACACATAGCTGCCTGGGGATCTCTGACACACCATCTGGAGGCCTTTGGCTGAATACCCGAGAGGGCAGCTGGGCTGTATGGTCGAACAGCTCTCAGCTTTTGGAAAGTTCCATATTGGCTCCCTCAGTGGCTAGTTCCCTTCTCCATTGTCAGTGAGGATTGCCTTCCCCTCAAACTCACTGCCACTGGAATGGTATGAAATCTCAGTGTAGTTCATTCTAAGTCTGCATTTCTCTGACGAGTAACAACATTGAAGTTCATTGGACACTTGTACTTGCTTTCTTGATAATTATATTTGCATTTAACCAGCCCATTTACTAATGGGGTCATTTGAGGATTCTCTTGTGCATTTTAGGTAGTTGTTCTCTGTTAGATGACCAGTCCTCCCACCCTGTGGTTGGTCCTCTCTTCAGTGGCTGTTTCTTGGCTGTGCAGAAGCTGTTTAATGTTGAGGACCCATTTGCCAATTGCACATTACTTCCTGAGTGACTGGAGTCCCATTCTGGAAGTCCCGGCTTTGAGGGGCTACCTTGCTCTTTCCTCTGGCTTATGGTCTCAGGTCTTACATTAAGGTCTTGATCCATTTAATTTCTGTACAGTGTAAGCAGCACAGCTCTAGTTTCACTGTTCTTCATGTGTACATCATGTTTTTTAGGACCATAGCTGTGTGAGTCCACAGCTGGGCCCTCTATTCTAGTCTATTAATCTACATTTCTGTTTTGTTCCTATAGTGAAACTGGCTTTTAAATGAGACTTGAAAGTCTGTTTTAACCCAGCTGGATCTCCCACACAAGTGAGGCCTGAAGGTTGTAAATAGAGCCAGAGAATACAACACTGCATGTTATCTTCAGTTATAGTCTAAGCAAATGAAGACAAAATTGAGATGATTTTTAGATTTTTTTCTAATGTAGAATAGGGGGAATTTTATCACACTAACATCATTATTTGATAAAATCTATCTGGAAAGAGACCTGGCAAGAAAATATTGTTTTTTGGTTGTTGAAACAACAGGTGTTCTGGTGTGGGCCTGTCATTCACCATCTGAGAGGCTGAGGCAGGGGGGTTGTGACCTCAAGGCAAACCTGAGCTACACAGTGAGACTTTTTTCTGAAAAAATAAAATGTAATTGTTGTCATAATAATTCTTCACTGTGACTATATGGATGCCCCATTCACTGGGGAGCATCTCCTGGTGTCCCCAGACCCACATGAACTTTAGAGATGCTCATCTCTATCCTCAATGCAAGTGACCAACACATACCAAAACTTCTCAAGAGCCATATATATATATATATATATATATATATATATGTGTGTGTGTGTGTGTGTGTGTGTGTGTGTGTGTGTGTGTGTGTATAGAGAGAGAGAGAGAGTGAATAATCTACAAGAAATCAACGTGTTGGACAATTTTTTCAGTCTAAAGCAGCAGTCATTCATAGAGCCTGGGGAGTCTTTACCCATTGTGAGGAAAATACTAGCACAAAATATATAAGATGATTCCCATGTTAAAATATACAGGACAAAGTCTGGAAATTAATATACTAAAAATGTATGGTTCTGTGGGAAGGGGAAGATAGAGTTTTCAACAATTTCTCACAGATCATGTCATGAAGTTACTAAGTTGTTTCGAGTCATATCCAAGAAAAATCTGTACCACCCTTAACATGAGTTAGAAACCAAGAGGAAAAAAAATGAAGTTGTATACTGACCGTTGGAAAGTTTATCGTGGTGGCACTTCTTTCAAAGGTGACTATTATCCCCACCTCAGCCTCCGTCAGTGCTCAGTTCTGGAATCGTATTCTTCTCTTAATGGTGTGCAGGGTTAATTGTATTCATGTCTTCTATAATAAGCTGTTTGAATCCTTTTGGGAAGCAGAAAATTTAGAAACAGAAAACAAGAAATATTATAAAATGGTAACTAAGCCAGACATAAGGCTCTGACATTAGCTGATGAATTAAGCAGGTGCCATTAGAATGACTAATCGAACAATAATCGGGCTAACCTACACTTCCAACCCTCACAGCTCCTTCCTGCCCTCAAAAGGATGGGTGTCCTTCCAACAGGCCCCACTACATCACTTTCCTGTGATGCTCTTTTTATTTTTAAATCTCTAACAACACTGTCTCCCTCTGCTCAGGATATGCTGCAGTATTAGTGACCAGTTCATCACTACAACACAACACTCCCACCCCCTTCCATGCACCACACCCTCGGCCCCCACACGTTCTTTTTCTCTCAGGATGTGACCTGGACTTTAATCCTCCTTGCTCCATTTAATGCTTTGTATTTTTAGATGTTGTATCACTTAAAGCCAGAGTCAGATCACATGGCTATTCACTCCATAAGTGACTCCACTCATAAAATCAAGTTGCTCACTTTAACCCTGAACTTAGCCAGTACAATAGTCAATGTGAATCTGTACAGCTGATTTTCTCTGGAGGTTCATTGGCACCCCTTCTTCTGTTGGGCTCCTTAAGAGAAACGTTAGATAAATAAAACACCTTCAAGCATGGGAAGAGACAACTCTAGGTAGAATACCGAAGGTCCTGTTGTCTGAATTGACCTTGAACCTGCAGGGCTTTTCCAACCTCACCTTGCACCCTCAGTCTGCTACTTTTGGTATGAACTGATATTGACCAGAGAGTGGGAAAGTCAACAGCGTTTTTTAAGGCAGTTTCATATCAAGAAGGAATTGGCACAGTAAGACCCAAACAATATTTCTATGGTTGGACTCTTTTCTAGTGTGTAATTTAAAGATCTTTCGGGGCTTGGAAGATTAAATATTGTCTTTCCTAAGCAAAGGAAGTAACTAACCTGAAACCTGGCAAGTCAGCCTTTGTGAGCTCAGCGGCTGGCCTGGTCTATTTAATTTATACTAAACAGAGAGACAAAGGGCCTGAAAAGAGTTGAAAGAATATACTCTGCAATGTTAAGTACAATCATAAGGAAGCCTAATCTTCTAAATTGCAAGAAACATTCTCCAAACTGCCTTTCTTAAGGGGGCTGAGTGAAAAGGAAGCGCCTACGCCTGCCTTGTGTTAAAGGGATCGCATCTATGACAATGTTAAGCAGAGCATCTTAAGAGTCATTTCAAAGGAACCAATAATACAAAAAAGAAGTGTTCAGAGAATGCCTCTCATGTCCTTGTGTCTAGGTGGTTGACTAACAAGGGAAACAACATTTGAGATGTCCCCACAAAAAATGCACTGGTGAGAGGTCATTAGTAGTGGGTACCCATGGGTGATTCCAGCCCTGTTGAGAAAGCACAGGGCAGCTCTCAGTACCCGTGATGTGATACAGTGACCGACAACTATGGAATCATGGGACTCAGCTCAAGGAAGACTCTAAACCATATGGACTCTCCTTCCTTTCTTCTTTATGTGAATAAACATTGGTAGATGATGAAGTAGGGCCCCTAACCTAGTACTTAGCAGTATGCTACCTGCCCTTGTCCATCATTCTGTCTGCTGCCCATCCAGCTGTGCGGTTCACTCTATAGGCAGTTATGACATACAGCTGTGACAGAAGCAATGTGTGGCCCTGGTGAATCACTCCTGCTTCTCTGAGTACTCCTCTTCAGCATGACTTTTCCATTCCTCCCATCGGGAGCTGGTTTATTTCCCACTGAATCAGGACTGACCTTGGTTCTAGCTTTGACTTTTAAAGTGTCATGAAGCGATACTGCACAGCCTCTGGTGTAGCCTCAAGAGACCCAGCAGCTTCTCTCTCTTGCTCTTGATGCTTAGAGACTGCCATGCCAAGATGCCTGGGCAAGTGGTGTTGAAGATGAGAAGCTATATGGCAGAAAACCAAGATCCCCCAGCCAACAGCTTCAGCCAAGTACTCGACAAGCACACAGGGCTAAAGGAGACCAGCCCAGTCCCTAGCCCAGTGCCAGCTGACCTCAAATACAGAAGTGAGCTCAGCCCATACTGTGGAGGCAGCACTCAGCTCTCAGAGGTGAGGCTCACAAGCTGTGTTGACCTACAGACTCCTGAGCATGCAAACGGTGGGTTTGCAACTTTCAAGCTTGGGGTGACTTGTCAATGAAGAAGAGAGAAGGAATCCACTATTAAATGTTAGAGTCCATGTAAAGAAATCACCAAAGAAAGAGATAAAAGGAAAGCAGCATCGGGGATTCACAGACCTTAGTAAGGGACTGAAACACAAGAAATTGTCTACAAAACAGAGTGATGAGATTGATAGCATTTTAATATAATATTTTATTAATTCTTCAAATGCTATACAGTGTATTCCTTAGACATGGTCTCAATATGTAACCCTTGCTGGCCTAGAACTCAAAAAATCTGCCTGTCTCTGCTTCTCAAGTGTTGGAATTAAAGGTTCTAAACATTTAGAACCTATCTTTATGAGATGCATTTTGATCATATAAACTCCCTACTCTTCCTGCTACTGCCTCCAAAATCTACTCCCTCATTCTTACTTCCTTCTAGCTTTCTGGCTTTTTTCCCCAGAAATAACCCACTGAATCCATATACTTCTGAATGTGATGCTATCTACAGGAGCCTGCTTGACCTACTAGAAGCTATCCCTTTAAAGAAAAGTGACTCTTCTTTTCCAAGAAGCCACCAACTGTCAATAGCTTCAGGTCAGAGTAGAAACTTTGTGGGTCCTTCACTCTCCGTGCTAGGATGTTGAAAGCTTGACCTTGTACAGGAACTCCAATCCCTACAAGCTTATGAATGCAGGCATCGTGCTATGACAAGAAGACGCTGTCTCATTCTGGTCCTTCCCAACCACTGGCTCTTAACAATCTTTCTGCCCCTCTTCAAAGATGAGTCTTCCCTGAGTCTTGGGGAAGTTGGGGTGATACAGATGTCCTGTTTGTGAGTGAGCATTCTAATGATTCTTACTCTCTTCAGTTTGATCAACTGTGAGTTTATTCACTAACTCCCCCTCTCCCCCACTGCAGAACGGGACTTCTCTGATAAGGACTGAGAGCAACTAATGTATAAGTAGACAATAAGAATTTGGATGGAAGTTCTATACTATCAAAACCACAGAGGCAGGTTCTGTAAGTTCCCAAACATGGCTTCTTGCTCGATGCCATTTTCTAAGTGAAATATTACAAGGAGCTGTCTCTAATTATTGCAGGTACAACAGCAGCCATTCCCTCCTGTGGCACAATCCAGTCCTTCAGGGAGGCAATCACAGCAGCCAATTCATGACACTCTATATCTAACCTCCAAGGTCACCTTCAACAAGCAAATACAGTCCATCCATACAACGGGGTATTGTTTTTAACATTTAAAAGCTTTAATTTCCAATTGCATTTTATGCCTAAAGGCAAAATCCAGGCTGTGGTCTGGTTTCATCAACCAAAACAAGAGGTGTTGAATACTGAATGGATAAAATATCTTGATAAGTAGAGAATATGGTATGTTTCCACCTGTGTGAAATGCCTTAGTTGATGGTTGCCAAGGAGCTGTGGGAGAAGTAGATATGGGAATTGCTTGTGAATTTCTTTTAAGAGAAATGAAATATTCTGTAATCAGGCAGTGATCATGATAGTATCCTCTCTAAATATCTAAAAAACACAACAACTGCGTTTCCCAGTAAGTTTTGTACTATGTGAATTCTCTCAATACAGCTGTAAAATTCTCTAAGCTTTTGCCATTGACTCCCTCAGATTTGGTGGCTGACTGGAGTGCAGGAAGCACAGTGAGTCACTGTGTGGTATGAAGAGTCACTACCACTGGAGTGGTATGAAGAACAGTGAGAACATCCCTTTGGATCAATCCTGAAGAGAAATAAGCTTAGGGAAAGGGGAAAACACGGGGTATTCAAATATGATGCAGTGACATCAATAAACACTGCAAGTTGAAGTTCAGGCCTCTGCAGCATTCAGCTAATGTTAGCCTAAGTTCTGCAGAACTCACAGGAAAGATGAGAATCTAAGGATAACTTAGAGAATTTTACAGCGGTATTGAGAGAATCCACATACTACAAAACTTACTGGAAAATACAGCTTGGTGTTTTTGTTGTTCTTTAGATATTTACAGAACATACAATTATGATCATCATCTGATTATACAATATTTCATTCCTCTTAAAAGAGATCCACGAGGAGTCATGACACTTTCCTGCTAAACTAGATGCCATACTATTCATAGTTCAGGCCACAGAGGGGGTAAAGTTGTCCATAAAAGGTATATTTAGTACATAGAGGTGAAGAAGTGGAGACCCTTGGTAGGTCAGTTGGTGTATGTGCACACACACATTTTCATGTGTATGCAAGTGTGTGTGCCTGCACATGGAAGTCAGAAGACAATCTCAGCTATTACATGTATTTTGACTCTGCTCACCCCATTACCCTTTCTTGGATCCTCACCTCCAAATGACCTTCTTCTTCCTCTTCCCAATAGTGCTCCTGCCATCATGTCTTCTGTGTGTCTGTGAGAGTGACCCAGTGAGTCTCCTGCCATCATGTCTTCTGTGTGTCTGTGAGAGTGACCCAGTGAGTCTCCTGCCATCATGTCCTCTGTGTGTCCATTAGAGTGACCCAGTGATCTCCTCAGGAGTGTTTACAGGGACGTGGACACCTCACCATTAGCTACCACTGAGGAAAATGCCTCTTCTTCCCCATCAACCATAACTATATATAGATTTTCAGGGAGGACTAGGGGCTCAAGAGCCTCCCTCCTTCTCATGACAGAGTGTGGTCAGGCCCAGTCTGATGACATACATCTTTGTCCTTACAGGCAGAGAGGTCCAAGTGAAACTACAATGTAAGCTTCCTCCCCAATGGCTAGCTTTCATCATGCCAGAAGATGCCATATAGCTGCTGGGGAAAATGGTTATCACCAATCTTACTCAGTTGGGGACCCTGAGTGCTACAATACAAATTGGGAAGGGAATTACAGACAGGCACAATAGTGTTGAGTCTGTAAGGGGTACCCAACCTCTTTCTGATGGGATTTGATGCCCAGTTATGTTTCTGCCCATAGATTACAACTTCTCTCAGTTTTGGACAGAGTAGCTTCTTCTCACAGTGGTTAGCCCTGAGAGCAGAGACTCAGGACGGGCCAAAGTATTTGAAGAAATGATCGTGAATGCCTAGCCATAGATGGGATGCCTATATCACCTCTTCCAACATTTGGGGAACATTAAAGAAGAAGGGGTGGAAAGAATGTAAAAGCAGGGTGGGGGAGGGGGAGAGTGATCAGCATGGAACACTGAGTTCCAGGTGTGAAATGACTGTTACACTTGAACTCGTAGCAGTTGTAATTTCACCTCGTTTGCTTGTTGTGGTTTGGCTTGATTTTGATTGTCTCCTATCGCAGAATCTCTTGCTTGCCTGGATGTCACCAAGGAGGCTAGGCTGGCTGCCTAGCAGTTTCAGGGATCTGCCTGTCTTTGTTTCTCTACTGCTAAGGTTCATGTGCACACCTCCAAGATCAGCCTTGTAAAAACACTTTGGTTCCACGGCTTGAATTCAGATATTCATGCTTTGATCATGACCACTTCACCAGCTGAGCTGTCTCCCTAACCTGGAATGCTTTCTTCTGGGGCTTTTACTGAGATTGAAAGGTCAGACATAGGTAGCTTTGTGTTTTGCCCTATGCCAAGACTACAGGAAGATTCTACACAGACATTCCTCCTCCAAAGAAAAGCTAGCAAGCACACAGAGCACCAGCTAAGCATGTAAACCTTGAAGAGATGAGCCTGGGAGCCCTTCACTCAGCATACAGTATTTCTTTCCAAAGATCCTCATTAGCTGCATGTTTCCAAGTCACTCAGCAGGTCAGCCACTGTCAACTCTCTCTCTCTCTTTCTCTCTCTCTCTCTCTTTCTCTCTCTCTCTCTTTCTCTCTCTCTCTCTCTCTTGTGTGAGTGTGTCTGTCTGTCTCTGTCTCTCTGTCTCTCTCTGTCTGTCTCTGTCTCTCTTTCTGTCTGTCTCTCTGTCTCTCTGTGTCTCTCTGTCTCTCTCTGTCTGTCTCTGTCTGTCTCTGTCTGTCTCTCTGTCTCTCTGTCTCTCTCTGTCTCTGTGTCTCTCTGTCTCTCTCTCTCTGTCTCTGTCTCTCTCTCTCTCTCTCTCTCTCTCTCTCTCTCTCTCTCTCTCTCTCTCTCTCTCTCTCTCTCTCTCTCTCTCTTTCTCTCTCTTTCCATTGCTCTCCATGCGTGGCCCTGACAGTGTCTCTGCCCTTTCTCCTTCAAAGCAACTGAAGACACCTTGGTCTTCCCCAGGCACCAGTGTAGCCAGGACCCAGAGCCTCAGCCTTGGCCTTCCATGTACTCACAAGACAGAACTCCACATGGGATCTGTTGAGAGAATACAGAAAATTTTCCTCATCATGCTATGTTCTGAAATTGGTTTTTGGAAGGGAGTGTGGAAAGAGAAGAGCTAAGGGAGGAAGCACAGGGCACTGTCTGTCAGGTTGGTCATCAAGGAAGCAGATGATTGGAAGGTATGGCACGACCTCCTGGGCAAAAAACGAGGAGAGAGGGGCATAGCGAGATGAACTGTGCTATCATCTGTGTTTTATCTACTTCATTTGTGCTACTTTTCTAATGACAAAATTATCAGTTCCAAGAAGAGCTAGGAGGGATTTCTTCCCTTCCAAAATTGAACTTAGCAACCATCACAAACTGTAAAAATCAAAAGGTATCTTTCCATTTCTAATTACCATCACATGCCTAAAAGGAAACATGTGACCATCTTTGCTTTTAAATACGTCTTTCCTCTTCCAGTGGCAGGTTAATACTGGATAAGCTGTTGAGAAAAGACATAACCAGAGAGACTCTGGCTCATTTTTAAGAGCAATATAAACAAAATTTGACATCAGAAATGGCTTCTTATAGAATAGAGGAAAATCATTTCTGTTATGGAAATTAACCTTCTAAAAATTATATGCTGAGGCAAGAATTAATAAAAACAACTAAATTCGCCATGTTTGACCCAGAGGAATAAAAATTATTCCATTATGAACCAGTATATCTCAAGGGAAGTTTTGTAATGTTTTGAAATTTTACCAAACTACTCTGTGATGCAAATGAAAATAGTAATTTTAGCTTGCGATAAAAATAATATTTCAACAATGGAAAATTTGGCTAATAATTAATTATACTAATTACAACTATGAAAGTATGACACTTTGAAAAAACATTTTCCAGTTTTGTATTGAAAAAGAAATCACTGTAAAAGTTCACATTTTACGTAGGCCTGGTTGGTGCAGGTACAATCTCAGAACAGCAGGAAGTTGAGGCAGGGGGATCACAAAGTTAAGGATTTCCTTGACAGTGTAGGTTGGAGGCTAGCCAGGACAATTCAGTGAGACCTTGACTCAAAATACAGAAATTAAAAGAAAAATGAAGTATAGTTCAATGGTAGATAATTGCCTTCACATGCCAGCCCTGAGCCTAACCTCCAGGACTTCAGCAGAGAGACATCCCTCTTCCCGAGAAGACTGTATGCACAGCCACACATGGGGTGGGGCATCAACACATGTCCACAATGCTCTGATTCTAAGAAAGATTGTTTTATTTATTTTATGTGTACAGGCATTTTGTCTGCAAGTATGTCTGTGTATGCAGTGCCCACGGAGGCCTGAAGATGGCATCATATCTCCCACAGCTGCAGTTGCAGATAGTTCTGAGCTGCCATGTGGGTGCTGGGAACCAAACCCAGGTGCTCTGGATGAGTAGCCAGTACCCTTAATTGTTGTGTCATCTCTTTGGTCCCGAATTCTAAGAAAGTTTTAGTTGTCAAAAAATATTTCAATATATAATTAGAAATTCAAACATGCTTAGAATGGCCATAGCCTTTATAAATTTCCTACCTATTACCTAGACCTCTTATTGGCTGTTACTGTTACAGCAAGGCAGCATGGGAATCCTAGCCACTACGGGCATCCTAATAGTTCTGAGAGTTTTCAGGTTTTATGCTCTCCCGCTCCAGATTGTAAGACCACCACACATACTGACAGAAGTACATATTAGGAGACAGGGGCTCAGGATGCAGCCCTCCTGGCAAGTCTGTAATTCACTGTGTAGAGCAGGATGCCCTAAGATTCACAGAGATCCGCCTGCTTTTACCTCTCCAGGGCTGGTGTTAAAGGCAGGCACCACCTCTCCTGCCAAACAAAAGGCTCCATTTCTTAAAAATGCCTCGCCTCTTCATTTTAAAGTAACCAACAGTTCGTCCTAAGAGACTGCACTCCGTGGGTTAGACTCAGCACAGCTCTCCATAAGCACATATTTTCTGAACATCAGGTTCCACTTCGGTCTGTGGTGTGGACACTGATCATCATGGGAGAAGAGTGGGCACAACTCCTCAAGGAGTTGGAAAACATGACTGGGATCGGGGAGCTCATGGACGGAGAGGTCATTGTGTTGGAGTATGTGTCCTCTTGGTATCTCCATCAAGAGAGAGGCAGGGGAGCTCTGAGAGAATAACATGGAAGCACACACAGAGTGCAAAGACAAACGGTCTCACTCTAAGAATGTGCTTCAAGCCAGAACTGCCACCAACCGCAGACACAAGCAGACAGAATGATTCACCTGGGAGGGTCAGGGCTCTGCATCCGGATTTCCCTTGACTCAAGGAAGAACTGCTCATCTCTCACTGCCCTCCCATCTTTCCTGCCTTTCACACCACCCTCCACTCTCCTCCTTCCAATAACATATGTGTAGAAGTTGAGAAATTATCTAGAAGTTAAGGTCCGGCATACTGAAGAGGAAGAAGTTGAAGTAATGGTACTCCACACAAACCCACAAATAGAGCCAGTTTGAACATTTTGAGTGAATGGATACATCAGATTCCTTGTGGGATTTCCTTCCTCTTTCCTGACCTACTACCCTTCACGCTGACTTCCCTGGCTGCAGTTGGGTGAACCAAGTGGGTTTCACCATGCTGAAAAGGATATAGGTAGGGATGTAGGGTAGGGCGGATACCTCTCAGCCATATTGATCTCCAGCTCACATGCCCCGGCCCATCTCAGTGTCTTGCACCTGAGCAACGTAGGGAAGCTTCCCTGAGCTTGTTCAAAATGTTTAACTGGTACTCACCCTTAGGTTCATAATCTGCTGAAAAAAAAAAAAAACACATAAAATAGCACATTTAGTTTGTACAAATTTAATAATGTGTCATATTTTAAGATAATGTTAAAATGAAAATATAGTTTCCATTATGGCTTTACTCTTTTTAATGGGATTATAAAAAAAAAAAGAAAACAGACAAAAAGCTCCAAGCTGAAGTGGGAGGAGTTGAGGAATCCTGTTAATGCAGTTTAACATATATTTCATGGATTTACACATTTATTTTACCAATCTCCATCCTGCTGACTGACAGACCTGCTCTGAGTGTACCTCAGAACAGGTTGAGCCCTGCGTACCAGGGAATAGTGCTGCCATCCCCATGTTGTTGGGAGGTGAGGTGAGAGATACCTTGAGGAAAGATGGCCTGATTTGGGGTACAGAGGGATAACAAAATTAAACTCTATAAATGAGAAGCTACTAAAAACTCACATTGGAGACTGCAAAGAACTCTGGCAAGTGCCTTACTGTGCCTGTTCTTGCAAACATCAAGGTTTGTACGCAGAGAATTATAGACCTAACAACCCCTGGCCTCCCCTTCCTCTTCAGCGCATTCTTCTCAGGGAGCACCTGCTTCCCTCATCTCTTTCTCTCTATTCCAACCATTCAGGGCCAAGAGGGTAACTATGGTGTAGGCCAGGGAGTGATCAGCTGTTTTCAACCCCAAGTTAGGAATGAGAAAATTACAGAAAAAGAGCCGTGATTCACACACTCCTCTTCCAACCTCTCACCCCACCCACAAATGAAATACAGACCCGTCTGCCGAGGGAACTCACAAGTAACCATCCCCTCACCCACTCTAGACATCCCTCTGACCCCTCTGTGCAAGTCTGTTTTCCTTCCTCCACCCAACAGAGCAAAGGCCTCCTCCTACCCATCCAACACCATTACTCTCCTCAGAGATGAGTCACTTTACATGAAATTCTGGACCTCTGAAACCCAGTTTGTAAGAGATTTACCTAAGGAAAAATAGAAAGGGTGGGAGAGGGCATGAAAGAGAGAAAGAAAAAATAAAGGGAGGTTGAATAAATATTCAATGATGGATAAAAAAAAATGGTAGATGCTTTACTACATAGATATACATACACATTTGCTTTACACATACATATACACACATAAACTTATCTATGTACGCATATCACTTTTACATGTATGTATGCATGTGTATACAAATTTGGGTTTCCTTAGACTTAGGAGTATGAAGTTATGGACAAACACTCTGAATCACTCCCCTGGGTAATTACAGTACAGCTGGTTCAATACTCTCATTGAGAGATCCTATCCAAGATACACAGAGAGAGACCAGGAAACTGTCCTTGGAAGCATCTCACACAATTAGCAGGCAGACAAACGGATACAAAGCATGTTCATCACATCTGTGTAAAAAGAAGGGAAAATTGATCTCACTGTGGTCTAAGATTACAAAGCATTTGTTTCCTAATTGCCAGTATAATAATCCCTGACGATGAAGCCTTGGTATCTTTATCCATCTCTATTCAGTCCAATGTTATTAACATGGAAGCTTTTGCCTTCATGAGGATGAATGAGACACTTTCTGCTACCCAAAGAAAGGAAAGTTTGTCTTTGCTCTCTCAGACTGAAGCAAATGGGAACCAAGCACTCTGATTATAGACTTGTGTCTCCAAACTTATTCTCGACTTAAAAGAAGATTCATGAGATTTAACAAGAGTCCACTACCATCCTGCTGGGTGGCCCTATGAGACACCTGGGTGTCAAGGTTGGCACTCAGCGTAAAATATGAGCCAGTCTACTTAAAGCAAAGAGCTTACACCCAGGGTTGCTGACACAGCTCAGCAGCTGAGTGCTTACCTGGCAGGCAAGAAGCTCTGAGTTTGATTGCTAGCACCAAACAGTTAGGCATAGGGAAATGCATTTTAAAATCTCCTGTGGGAAAACTAATACCTTCTCCTCGTGAGTCTACACACCTGAAAGCTATCACCTGCTTACAAGCACTTCAAGAAGCCCAGGCACTCTTTCAGGGTGCCTGCCCACAGACAAGGCAGGTTCATCCTGTTATAGAGAAGGTCTCTTTACAAGGGTAATATACAGGGGTCTACTTGTCCCACGGCACAGAGGGGGCAGGTAGCCAGCCATCTCCCTGAGTGGTGTCCTGATAGCAAACCCATTCAAACACAGATCTGAAGCACTTTGGTGTGTCAGATAATCCTGCCTGAGCTTTAGCTCCACCCCTCAGGATCCTTAGGCTACCTCTCAATCAGAGAAATGTAGAGAGAAAAGGAGGGGCACTAGAGAAGAAAGAAGAGACCAACTAAAGGCAGCAACTCCATTTCTATGCTCAGAATCATTTTCAAGCATTTCCCTGAGGCTGGAATGTGAGTAAAGGAGCTAATGCACTGTTATCCGAGGACAATGCTTCTCTTGTGATCTCTTTTTCTACATTAAAAATAAATTCAGGGTTGGGGATGGCTGACTTAGTAAACTGCTTACCTTGCAAACATGCCCTCCTGAGTTTGATTCCCAAGAACCCAATTTCAAAACATACGTGTAACCGGAGCACTGGGAAGCAGAGGGCAGTCATACATCTGAGGCTCATGGCCAACCAGCCTGCCTAATTTGGCAAATTCCTGGACAATGAAAAACCCTACCTCAAGACACAAGATGGACACCTCCTGAGAAACAGAGCTTAAGGTTGTCATTTGACCTCCACATGCGCAAGTTAACACAGAAAGTAGTAACTCCCCAAGAAGACATGTTATTTCAAGTAAATTGTCTTAGCACAGTTCTCTATGTTCTCTGGCATTTTTCAAACTTTGATGGAAGCTTTAAATTTGACCACCGGGTCAGGTAGACTTCTACAACAAGTAGAGCTTTGGGTCTTCTCAAGGCCACAGTTGAAGATCTTCATCCTGCAACCCATGAGTTTTCAGCCCTTCTTTCTCTTCTCATTTTAGAAGAAGAAAGGATATCACACTGGTGTCACCAGGAGACCTACGAGAGCTACCATTGGGAACCTTTGTGCTTACCCCTTACCTCATCAAATCTTAGTCCCTGAGATTTTACTGTTAATCTAGATGTAATTTATCTGCATTCCTTCCCAACCCCTAAGTATCAAATGTCCATAATGGTTAGTCACATCACTGTATTTGTTCGTCTCTTTCCTTGACAGCTATTGGGCACTCTCCTTCCCCAGGAGTCTAGACCTAATATTCTTTATTCTTTGCTCATGAGAAGTCTACAAGAGTGTTGAGTACACTGACATAAGATAGAAAGATAGTGTCTGTGCATGACTGTACCTTTCTAAGAGCTTGTCGACATGACTGTTACATTCACTGGCCCAGCATTTCTCAACATTCAACACTGTCTATATTCTGGTCTCCATCCATTCCTTAACTATGGAGTAAAGTATCCATATTCTCATTTTTAGCTTTTTCTGAATCTAATAGTAATTTAGTTAGTGATGATTAATTGTAATGTTCAAATTAAAATATTTTCAGGTTATGTTTGTGACTTTAAGGCCTTCCTAAATAACAATTTAAAAATAAGGACGGTAGTAAGACCATTAAAAATATTCACCCGATTCACTGTGGGCCCCAAATACCCTGCAGATGGTAC
Source organism: Mastomys coucha (assembly GCF_008632895.1). NCBI lineage: Eukaryota > Metazoa > Chordata > Mammalia > Rodentia > Muridae > Mastomys > Mastomys coucha. Next base: position 141,342,666 of record NW_022196903.1, on the reverse strand, counting down.
TCATCCATCTTGACTCTCAAAATTGGATCTACAAGAGAAGGCTTCAATTTTCTATAACTAAACTTGATTTTAAAAGTCCTCAAGTTCTGCCAAAGCTGAGTCTTGTCAGTGTGGCCCAACTGCTCTCTCCAGGGTTGAGTCTAATCTCCAGAGTCAGGTGGCACCAAAGCATGAGGAGTGCAATCTTGAGGATGTTCCCCTACCCATGGTGACATCTCTCCAGCTGTCTAGCTTATTTCTACTCGTTGGTCCCTTGTCTACCGAGCTCACTATTCTATTGCCCCTTCTTCCTATCCACAAGAACTGTTTATGTCTATGTTGTTCTGTCATCAACCTGTGTGTTCACCAGTCTGGTATTAGGCTGTGCTTTCCTCTCTTTTGGCCTCTCTTACAAAGGGGCAGGCTGTAGGGAACTAGGGATGGTTATAAATTGTCCTATGTCTCAGCTGCTCCCTGGGTCACAGTCTCTGTAGAGCTTTGGGACTTGAGCACAGTCGTGAGTCCATCACAGGTCTATCAACCTGGACAGGGGCACACATTTAGTCAGCCTGGAACTCCAAACCTAAGAGAAACATGACCTCTCTTCACTCAAGCCCTGCACAGCACACTGTGTGAAGGGAGATGACAAATGATGAGAGTGTTTTCATCAAATACTCCATGACACAACAAGGCAGACAGGCTAATAGTGGGAAATGTGTGGCAACCTCAAGGTGGGGGCATTCTTTTCTTCACGAGTAAAAATGGGGAGAGCTTAGCCAAGAGGCAGACTTGTCAGAGGAGATGTTGACCGAGGCATGCAGACTTTGGGGGAGGTTGTCTGATGGAGAGAGTCACACGGAAGAGTCACTGTATGTAAGAGGCGGAGAAAAGCCCAGGAGCTGAGGCAAAGTGGGCAAAGAGAAGAATCTGGAAGCATGGGCCACAAACAGATAATGAGAAGCCTCCATTAACTGTTAAATAAGAAGCAAGGGAACAGGCTTGTCATCTACTAAGAGAGCCACTAAATACGTGAAGCGTGAAACATGGAACACTGACATTTTATACTAAGACAAACTGAGAGGATGAGATGTTTAGTGGTGACCGGTGCATAGTAAAGAGTTGGATCTTTACCTCACGTGGTTTTGGGAGGCACCGATTCCATAACATCCATCTTATATAGCTGCTGTCCATTGAAATGAAAACCAAAAATAATCTGAACCCCGTCTTAAGTAAGAGTTCCCTGTGGTCTTCTCAACACAAGGCTGGCAGAATTCTCTGTTCAGCCCATCAACAACTTCTCAAGAAAAGTTTTGGTTCTTAGAGGAGTTTGCACTCAGTCCACCTCAAGGATTCCACGGATTAAATGCAATTAGCTCTTGTCATTGTCGTTGTTGTTGTTGTTATTGTTAGGTTTATGTGCGTTTGCTGAGAAAGTGCCATGAGGCAAGCTGGTATGTGTTCTTTTACTGTCTATGGTTCTCACTCCTTCCAAGTACCAGTATCTGCTCCACAATGGGTACAACACAAGGTAAGCATCAGCCCTACTCTATCCCATAGGGCAAGAAGAGCTGGCTCAAATATCTACCAGAGTAAGGAGAATCCGCCAACATTGAATAACCTGCACCTTTGGCATGGTTGCTAAGACCTTTTACAGACTCTTAGATGATTCCAAACTCTTAAAATCCTCCTTGAAAATAAGGTCCTTTCTGGAAATGCTCTTTATTGAAAGTGCATGTATTCACTCTCTGGCGATGCCAAGAAGTTCCAAGATGCAATGGGCTCAGGTTGTGTGATGCAAGATTCAGAAATAAGGTGTGGGACAAAGAAATTGAGCAATGTTTCTCCCCAGAGCTGTAAAGATGCCTCAGTGGGTAAAGGTGCAAACATGAGGACCTGAGGTAGGATCCCCAGCACTCACATAAAAAGCCAGATATGACTATGCATGCCAGTGCCCCAAGGGCTGTGAAGGAAGGAAGGAAGGAAGGAAGGAAGGAAGGAAGGAAGGAGGGGGAAGAAAGGAAGGAGGGAGGGGGAAGGAAGGAAGGAAGGAGGGGGAGAAAGGAAGGAAGGAAAGGGGAAAAGGAAGGAAAGAAGGAAGGAGGTGGGAAGGAGGGAGGGGAAGAAGGAAGGAAGGAGGAAAAAAGGTAGGAAAAAAAGAAGGAAGAGGGGGAAGGAAGAAAGGGAGGAAGGGATGGAAGGAAGGAGGGGAGGATAGAGAGATAGAGAGAGGAAAGCAGGGAGAGAGAAATGAATGGTGGAATGGAGAGTAGGGTAACTGGGCTTACTGACAACCAGATTAGCCTAAAAGCGGTGAGCTCCAGATTTGGTGAGGGATCCTGTTTTAAGACAGGTAAACAGTGACAGCACAGGATCCCTCATGTCCTCCTCTGTCCTTTGTGCACTTGCATGGGCTTGTGTACCCATGCACACATGCAAACACAACCACACACAAGGTCTTGTTTCTTTCCACATGACAGTCGCCTTCATCTTTCTGAAACTAAATAAGAAGTGATCTCAACAGTGCACTACAGTGCACTAGAATGAACAAAGCCATCGCCCGCTTCTGGGTGTATAATAAATGAGGAAATTATGTGATAGCTGGCTCAAACTTTGGGAGGATTCTTTTCCAGTAAGCAAGTCTTAAGACCCTGTAATGTGAGTCAGGAGATTCATGAGGATAACCCTAAATCCAGGAAAGCCTGAGACTCGCACCTGGAGTGTCCAAACCTGCCTGGAAGGAGCTTTGACACCTACCTTTGCCCGCGTGGAGCTGTGCAGAAGAGTGGAGGCTTTCAAGCTTGTAGCTCTTGTTATTTCCAAGAACAAAGCTGAGAAGCTAATGTCAGAAATCAATACATGTCCACAAGAGCTATGCTCTCAAACGTGGTTCAACAAAAGTCTCAAAAGCAGCCCCAGCAGTGGCAGGTGGGTGGCAGCCAGCAGGCACAGTCTGTCTGCCTCTGTCTCATGGCTTGAGAGGGAGGGAGGCATACACCATTCTGAGAGCAAACAAACACCTTCTGGAAGTTTTGGAGGGAACTTGTCAGTCAAGAACAAACTTGTTTAACTTGACCGAGACTTAAGAACTTTCACAGTTATGGGGAGTGACTAAGTCTGGTAGACGCTTCATTCTTTTACATTGTACTATAAAGATTCTGACTGGGAACTGTGTGGACACAGCAATTTAGCAAGAGGGACAGGCCTGGGGACAACAATGTGTGCTGCCTTATAAGTCAGGAAGGGTTGATGGGTGTAGAAAGCTGAGCAGACGTCAGGACAGATAGTGCAGCTGATTTCAGAGGAAACAGTTTTGCTTCAATCCATCAATCAAGGGAAATTTACTTTATTAACTCTGATTTACAGCAAAATTCTTCTTTACTGTGCTTTATGTAGCCAAAAAGCTTTTATCAGGGGCTTTTAGAGATTCTATTTTATTTTTGAAAATCTAGTGCTTTGTTAAATTTCGAAGAAAACAATTAGAATCCTTCTAATGAATGTGTGGCAATTTTAATAAAATTAAAATTACAAAAACAAAACACATTATTTTCTATCTTACCAAATCTGCATCCAGGACCACAGGGTCTCTTGCTGCTTCAAACAATTTATAATTAATATGCCCAACCTTAAATGCCAACCAAACTCCAGCTCCGGATAGAACATGCTTGGAAACCATCCCGTACAACTGTTGTGGAATCTCCCTTCACTTTTGTAGGCATACAGTTTGCATATCTTCAGAATTAAAAACACCTCAAGCTTTGTAATCTCTGTAGAGGATTGTTTTGTTAGGACATACCACACGGGTTCCATAAACCTGATCAAATCTTTGCCTTCAGGCAGACAGCTGCAGTAGTTGGCCTCCAGGTGCTTCCAAGCTGCTCCTCCTGGGGAGGGGGCGGAGGGGGCGGAGGGGGGAGGGGGCGGAGGGGGAGGGAGCTCCAGGAAGTCTGCAGGTGCAAGAGCGCTTAAGAGGAAATTAAGTATGGCTTGCCCTTTTATGTTGTGTATTCAAATCAGCAGTTGTATGTTTGTGCTGAAGTAAGTCTGACCTTCAGTACACAGAATGTGAACTCAGCTGCTTCTCGGCACTGAGGAGTTCCACTCTCTCCTTCCAAGACAGCCATCCACCCTGAACAGGTCGACTGAGGTACTCAGAAAACAGTTTCTGGACAGAAACAATACAGAACTCCAGTGGAGGACCACTGATACCACAAATACAGAGAATGCACTGCCTTAGTCTCTCTGGGTATTCCTCATAACAGAGTGGACATCTTGATGATTGTTTGATCCAAGGGAAAACCATGCTGTGAAATGAAAGGCTTTAGATCTCTAGATGCCCAGAGCTATGGATAGTCAGAGGCTTCTCTTCATGTCTCCAGTTTTTTATCCTGGTAGTTATCTCTATCCTCTGCCCCTTCAGAGTTCTTAATTAATAATGGAGTGGACACCTTTACCCTTTAATCACGCACTCCTAGCATCCTTACCACCAATAATTGTTGAAAATAGGTTTTTCTTTCCAGATACTGGCCTATTGGAACCACTGAGCAAACCAATGGAACATGTATTTGATTATCTAAGTAGGATACAGGTAGCTTAATGGACATGAGCCATGATTTACAGATATCCTGGTCCCATATTTCTTTGTCACTAACTGGGAATTCTTCCAGGGCTATCCTCTGTCTAGAAGAGTCTATAAAAAGTTATTCAACAAAGAAAATCAGATCTGTTGTGAGATAAAAATCAGTTAAAAGTTGGTTTCAGACCCATCCTTTTCTCAGTCTTCCAGTTAGGCTGAAGAATGACCAAAAAGAAATAAAACCCCTTTGTGGTTGGCTAGTTCATGAGGTGGGCTCTCAGAGCTGAAATGCAAGTCAAAATTTGCAGGAATCTTAACTCACACAACAGGCAAAAGGTGCCAAATATAATGGCAGACTAAGTTCAAACTCTCCTAACTCCAGCCTGCTTGGACCCAGCACAGATGCTGCACATGAGCACACATAAGCTCATGAGCTCTCAGGACAAGGTCACCAACGTTCTAGAAAGGAATCTACTTTGCTAGTCTGAGCTATCCCTGCTTAAACCACCATATCTGATTAACTCCACCTCAAAGAAGCCTCCAGTTATCCTTCCTTAGTTTCTGTTACATTTTCAGAAAATAATTTTTTTTAATTATGTGTGTGTGAGCACATGTGAGTGTAGTTCCTGTGTTACCCAGAAGAGGGCATTATATCCTCCAGAGCTGGAGTTATAAATAACTGAGTTGCCCAATGTGGGTGTTAGAAACCAAATTCTGCTACTCTGCAGGAGCAAGAGCCACTCTTAACCACTAAGCCATCTCACTAGCCCCTTCATTTTCTTTCCTGAGAAATCTCACTGGAGAGAGGAACAAACATCTATTCACCCCAGACAGAAGTAACAACACAGAGACCAAAGAAGAGATCCCACCCAAACATAGCTTAGAAGACCAATGAATTTAATTGGTGTTACTTACAGGAACTGGTTGAGGACTTACAAGAACATGGGTAACTTATGAGCAGTTACATGGATGAAGGAAAAGCTACCTCACTCCCAGAAAACTAAGTGGATATATATATATATATATATATACATATATATATATATATATATATATATATATATACATATATATATATATATATATATATATATATATATATATATACACACACACACACACACACACACACACACACACACACACATATATTTTTCAGGGCAGGGTGTCTTCATAGCTTGAGAGGCTGTGGCCAAATCCTGCCTGGAAGATAGCTCCACAACCCTCACTCCTCATCCCATGTGCATGTTCTTTCCACAACAACAAATGAAGCCTAACTGTGATTAGTTAAGTTATAATATGACAGTGGGCTTTGTATCCATGTGCAATGTAGACAGGAGTAGACCAGGGCACTGTGCTCAGGGCCTGAACTCTAGAACCAATGCCTTGTTTTAGATTACCCATCTGCACCTCACTAAGCTGGGTACCATTGACCCAGCTACTTAACTTCTCTGAGCCTAAACTTCCTTACTTGTTCACTGGGAATGATACAATATGCACTAGAAAAGCTGGCTGCAATGGTCAGATGAGCATTTACATGGTTTATAAAGGGTGCCGAGGATTTAATAACCTGCTGTTGTCAGCAAAGACATATGACCACTTTGGAAGCAGGAGCCGGTCACTTGGGGGAAGCACTCTATGCAGGGAGGAAAAAAAATACTTAAAAGAAAAAGAGTGAATGGAACAGGGGGTGCATGTGTCACCCTCTGTGATGTCATCGCAGCCTGGCAGGGTTCAGTGGACCATGTGGAAGATGTCTTTCCTCACCTATTCAGAGACCACCCTCACCCTCTCACAGACACCTCCTACTAAGAGGACTCTCTGTTCATGTCTCAGACTTCCTCACAGGTGGGTAGGATGGTGAGTTCTAGCCAAGAAAAAAAAAAAAACTGAAAGTCTCCCAGAAAGCTCATGGGAATCTCTGTTCAGATAAAAAGACGAGTCCTTCACTCTTCACGTTGCCTTGAATGTGAGGATGATGCCCGAGGCCGCGTTGGCTTTATGCAAACATGAAGTTATAGGTAAGAGGAAGAAAGCAGGCGTGTGAGGCTGATGAAGATAAAGCAGAGACAAGCATAGTTCCTGATGGCTCTGCAGTTGAACCCATGCCAGCAAACAGCTAAGTCAGGCTTCTTCTTATGCAAGGCAAAAAAAAGCCCCTATTGTTCAATCTACAATCAATCAAAGTTCCGTTATTGTTGTTGCTTGCTCAAAAGCACCTCCATCAGATATGGCTTCTTCTTCACCGGCCTTGCATAGATGATTGTGAAGAACACACATGCCGTTTGCTGCATTTCCCAGCCGTCCTGATAATGAGTCCCGCACACCCTAGGGGTGAGCAAAATTGGATATTTATCAGGATCACTTGGAGGTCCTTTAAAACATGGAGATGGTTGAGACGAATGTACAGAAATGTTGTTTCAGACAAGGAGAAACACAAGCTCATAATTGAAGGGCAAAGCCAACCTCGATGCAGCCTATAGGGACCTGAAACATGTACTGTGGTTGCAAAATGCACATTTCTAGACAATGGCCTCTATCTATGGATATTAGACTACACATTCCAACCAGTTGGAAAAAAAAACCAAACACATATTTCAGAGCTCTTGTTCCTTAACCTAGGGTCTTCCGAGTTCTCCCCATTTGTTCCCTGACTGGAACAAATTCGGAGGGCAGGATGCAAGAATGAACATTTTGAGTAAATAAAACAGCAGCTTCTTGGGGCCCCCTCTCTGGATTTTTTTACTGACTACAATTCCGTTCTTTACCATAGTCAGTGGTTGTCTACATCTCCCAGGGAGTTTTAGACACTGGGCTGTGAACACAAGTCAGGCCCATATTTTTATGTAGCCTTAGAAATACACAGGTTAGGAAGTAAAATATTAATAATAAACAGAGATCATCTGTAAGATACGCAGAAGATTATTTTAATCAAGGATGGAACACTTAATAATTAAATGTATTTTATCTAAGCTCTTGCTACATACTGTGGTCCACAGTCTAGCATTATCAATATTGTCTGAGGACTTATCAGAAATGCTAAATTTAAGCCGTTATTCCAGACTCAGAACCTCAGTTTAGTAAGATTCCCCAGGCCTTTTATATACATATTAAAACTTGAAAATGCTCCGACAAGTGATAGTCATCAACTTTGACTGTACATTGGGAGTCCCAATGGTGGGTCTCGAGTTCAGAGATCAGCCTTGGCTGTGAGCATGGGGTAACCAGGTGCCCATCAAACATTAGGCACCATGACTCACCAAGCACAAGGTACTAAGCCCATTAAGAACTATAAACATATGTTTTTTAATAATACACACACACATACAAGATTTCTGTTCCAGAAACTTGTGTCTGTTCTCTGGAACCCATATTTCTTTTTTAAAGAATTTTTTAAAAATTTATGTGTACATGTTTATATCTCTGTGTATGCACAAACATGTGTGTGTGCCCACGGAGGCCAGAAGAGGGGGTTAGGTAACCTGGAATTGGAGTCACAGGCAGTTATGAGACACTCCAGTGAATGCGTAGAACTTCACTCAGGTCCTCTGGAAGAACAGCAAGAACTCTTGACTGCTGAGCCCTCTCTCCAAACTCAGGAATGCACAGTTTTAATCAACACTTTTGGAGTGGTGTAGGTTGACCACAGACTACTTGGTTGTAGAACTTTTGAGGGGGAAAACATGAGAGATGAGGATGCCAATTAATTAATCTGGCTGCCGATTGATGTGTATCACTGGTGAATCTTTGATGAACTTGCCTCTTCAGAAAGCACAGCGGAGAGTAAAGCTCTGACTCCAACCTCCTGCCAGAAATGATGCTGGCTGCCAAATGCTACCTATGGACAGCCTGCGACCTAGCAATGGCCAAGGTCACCAGCAAGCCAGACCCAGGAGACAACACATACCGAGAAACTCCTTTCAGGCTAGGGAAAGATCATGCTTTGAAACCACACACCTTCTGAGAACTGAGAATTACATAAAGAGAACCCTTACCATTGGGTTCATCTAAATGGTGACCTAATACAAACCACCACTGAAGGACCACATAAAATGACCATCTTCTTCCCTGGTTGGCCAGCATTGCAATCCTCCAAGCACAAGTTTACCGTGAAGAATCTGAGAAACTCTCACGCACGCAGGATGCATTCATCTTCAAGTACCGCCAGGCCCTGAGAAGCAGGCATTGTTGGCATAAGGCTGTTCACCCAGAGGCGCATTATCTGCTTAGTTTTCCTAACTAAGTTGTCCAACTGCTAAGAGACAGGATGCTAACTGCTAACATCCAGTTAACATGTTTCCCACGGTGTCTGGAACATGATAGACAAGCAGAAGCAAATGCTTGCTTGATTGAATAATGGCAATAAACACGTTATACTGTCTTCTAGAATAGTTACCTCATGCTGACTGATCCTCAGCATGGCAAGGACTTGACCATCACCAGGAGATTTTTGAAACACCACGTAAGTTGTCCATCAGTAGGAGACAAAAAGAGCAACAACAACAAATGAGTCATGTCATGGCATAGGTAAATTATCAAAGATTTAATGGGAATTATATCATTGTATTCTCATGACAACCTTAAAAAGTAAGGTGTGAAAATTTTGTCTTCTGATTTTTTTGGAATTATTGTGGCAAGATGTACTAAACTGATAAAATACTAAGTGCACAAAGCAGTAATGTTAACTATGGGCTCTAAGCTGCACCGGAGACTGCTAGAAAACATTCATCTCACATAGACCACACCACACACACAGGGAACAACCCCCTGCTTCCACTCATCTCACATAGACCACACCACATACACAGGGAACAACCCCCTGCTTCCACTCATCTCACATAGGCCACACCACATACACAGGGAACAACTCCCTGCTTGTACTGCTTCCCAGCCCCTCCCCTAAGCTTTTCTGCTTCTATGAATCTGGGTGTTCTGAATGCCTTGTTCAAGTTAATTGGGCAGCATTTGACTTCTTGGATCTGACTGATTTTGATTGACATAATATCCTCATGTGAAATACAACACCATTCTTTCTTTAGGAAAAGCTCAAAAATATTCTACTTTAAAGCCCACGCTACATTTTTTTTTATTTTTTTAATTCTTTAATCTTTTTTTACAGTCCAGTCATTATACCCCTACTGGTATGCCCTCTGACAGTTCCCAATGTCCTCACCCCAACCTTACCAGACCTCCCCACTCCCTGGAGCCTCAAGACTCTTGAGTGTTGGTGCATCTTCTCTCACTAAGGCCAGACCAGGCAGCCCTCTGCTGTATGTGTCGGAGCCTCAGACCAGCTATGCTGCCTGGTTGGTGGCTCAGTGTCTGAGAGATCACAGGGGTCTAGGTTAGTTAAGACTGCTTGGTCTTCCTATGGGGTTGCCCTTCTCAGCTTCTTCCAGCCTTTCCCTAATTAAACCACAGGGGTCTCCACCATGCCACATGTTTTTTTATCGGACCTTCAACAGTGAGCCTCCAGTTTGCTTCCATCTCTGGCTATCGGGAATAAGGCTGCACATGGGTGCTGGTGTCTCCTGGAGATCCTGGTATTGAATCTTTCTGATATACAGACCTGAGGTAGGAAGGCTAGATCTAGATCAAAAGGCAGGGTTCATATTTTTTGATGGAATCTGCTCACTCATGCTACTTTTTTCTTAATGGCTGGACCTTTCCATTTTACATCTCAACCTCTCAAAATCTTTACCAACATGTGTTCCTTTTGCTCTCTGTGACAGTCACAGGTATGAAGAAACAGCTCACTGTGACTTTATTTTGCATTTTGTCAGTATTTAGTAATGCTGCACATCTTGACAAATACTGATGGGTATGCATTTGTTTTCTTCGGGGAAGTTTCTGTTCAGGTCCTTTGCTTCTAAAATTGTGTTTTCTTTGTTGCATTGAGCTGGAAGCGTTTTAAGACAGTCTGAAAGGTAACCTCTTTGTGTCTTGCAAATGCTGAGTTGCTATCTCACTCTACCTTTTTTTCTTATACACAGAGGGTTTCCATGTGACACAGCCCCGATCTCTGTTTTCGGTTTTGTTGTTTGTGCTTTCTAGCTAACAGTCAAGAAATCATTGCCAAGCAGTGTCGTGACGCTTTTCTATTCTGCCCCAGGTTTGCCACTTAAACCTTTAATCCCCTCTACCTCAGGTTGGTATGTATGATTGCAGGCCAATTATTTCAGGCTTCCTGATACCATCTGTTGAAGATGTTATCTTCCCCCATTGTTCATGCTTAGCACCTTGTTCAAGACCAGATGACTAAGCACATCGATTTGTTTCTGGGTCCCATTCCACTGATCTGAGTGTCCACTTAGTCCCAGCAGCATACAGTTTTGATTATCACAGCTTTGTTATATATTTTTCTGGTACTGGGAAGTGTGATGGTTCCAACATTGCTTCTCTTAAAAACATGATGGCTGTTCTGAACCTTTTGCAGTTCCATATAAACTTAGGGTCCATTTTTCTGTTTCTATGAAAAGGAATACCTTTGGGATCATCATAGAGACTAATAAATCTGTAGGTTGTTTTAGGGGCAATTAATTTATTTTAATAATCTTTTGTCTTCCAGTCCATGAACATGGAGGATCTTCCCACTTACCTTTTTTTCACTGATGTTTTAAAGTTTCAGCTTTTAACCTTAATTAAACCTTAGTTTAGGTATTTCTGAGTATTTTAACTTTTTGATGTTATTACAGATTGTATTTAGTTAGTTTATTTTTGGGTAGTTTAGTATTAGTGTGTATACATGTTGCGAATACAGTAAGTTAGTTTTATGCCCTACAACTTTGATGAACCATGTGTCAGCTTTAACAAGACTGGGGAGGGCCTGGAGAGTTTGCTACATGTAAGAGAATGTCCCCTACAGAAGATCTGGCTTCTTCCTTTCTCACACAGAGTCTGGATTTTCCTGTCCAGTTGTTCCAAGTGGAGCTTCTAGTAATACCCTGATGCAAATGGTGAACATGGGCATCTCATCCTGTCCCTGATCCTGTGAAAAAAAACTTTTAGGTTTTCTGTGTTTAATTAGACATAGGGTTTTCTTAGATAGCCTTTGTCATATTGAGATAAATTCCTTCCATACTCTGCTGAGTGTTTTTATTCCCAAAAAGGTGTTGAACTCAGCGGTTCGCTTTTCAATGTGCAGGTGATAAAGGTGAGGGTCAAACGGCCTTTAAGCATGGCATGTCTGCCTGGTCCAAAGACTAGAGAGAGATTTTCTTAAGGTGATTTTTCTGTGGAAGGGACCTTGCTGGGATACCGATCTACTGAGAACAAAGTCCACCTCCCCTCAACCCATGTGACCTTATGTATGGCATAACCTCAAGAGCTGTAACAGCTGTCTAACTCAAAAAGGCCCACTGACTCTTGACACATCAAAATAAAACCACTGGCTCCTTTCAAGGCCCCATGCTCTGGGTCAGGTTCTCAAGGTGCACTTGTTTGAGTGTCAAAAGAGAAGGATGGGGGCTGGATATGCTAAAGATGTTTCCTACCAAGCTCAACAAGCTGAATTCAAGTCATGGGCCACAATAGAGTAGAAGCTGAGAACTCCAGCCTCTGCTGTGTGGATGTGTGCTCCTCACATAAACCAAATAAATAAATATAGTCACTTCTAAAGGAGATGAAAAACATTAACTACTTGCCTTGCTGTTGTAATGAAAAACCTAGCAATTGCATCTTAAGGATGAAAGGGTTATTTGGGCTCACAGCTTGAGGGTAGAGTCTATCACAGTGAGGAAGTCAGGACAGCAGAATTTCGAGGTGACTGGTCACAACAGATCTACAGCCAGGAGACAGGGAGGCAGATGGTGACTTCCAGTGCTAAAACCTGCTGCCATATTATTCAGTTTAAGATGAAGCTCACAGATTGTTCTAACCACAGTTAAGATCGATCTTCCTTGGTCAGATAACCTAATCTAGGTACTCCCTCAGAAGGTATGCCCTGGAGGCTTATCTCCTAAAAGATCCTAGATTTTGCCATGTTGACAATATTTACCATCACAAAAAGCTGATGAGAACTGGCCATCTATAACCCCAGAGAACTACACATAAGCAAGATGAACATAAAGGAAATAGCAATTTAATTCAGACTGTGCAGTCAGAAAATTATAGAGGACAAGGTACAGAACCCTGAACCATGGTACCCTATCAATCACTATGCCCTTTTAGTAACTCCAGTTTGAAAGAAAATCAATGAGATTCAGCTCCTCCAGGGTTAGGTCTACCCCTAACCTAAATCCATTTCCATCAAAGGGGAGCTTTACTCCATTTTTATTGCATGAAATAAGCATTATGGTTTGAAGGCCAAAAGGGAAAAAGTGCAAGAGGTTGTTATGGCAACATTCATATGATTATTGAAAACTGGCAAGCTTTAGCATGTTTTCCAGCCTTTCTCCTAAATCCCAAACCTTCGATTCTCTTAGAGGGTGGAAGAAAGGAGGTGAAGAGGGCCTAAAAGACAGAGCCTAAACGTGCATCAAATCAGGCTTAAAAGCCTGGTGCAGAAAGGTGTTCATCCACAGTTTTCCAAGCTCTGGGGCAGCTAATAAAATATGTGGTCCTGAGTTTGGGTGCCCAGAACTTACATAAACCTGGATATGGTAGAGCACAGTTATAATCCTAGTATTTCTACAGCTGGGAAGAAAGTCAGGGTAGCAACTCAAGGGAGAAACCTTTAGGCAGGATATGAAGAACACTGCTGACCAGCTTGCTCTCCATGGCTTGCTTTCTTATATCCCTATGTCCACCCCTACACGGGTGGCACTGTCCACATTGGGTGGGGCTCTCCCATATTAATTGCCAGTCAAGAAAATGCTCAACAGACATGCCCACAGTTCAGTCCAATAGAGATAACTTCCTTTTTTTTCCTTTTTTTATTAGATATTTTCTTTATTTACATGTAAATTTCTCCTTTCCCAGTTTCCC
>NW_022196903.1:141302816-141328930 GCF_008632895.1 Mastomys coucha | reverse complement strand
CCCCTCTATGTGCAGTCCTTGGTTGGTGGTTGAGACCCTGGGAGCTCTGAGGGTTCTAGTTAGTTCATACTGTTGTTCGTCCTAAGGAGATGCAAACCCCTCAGCTCCATTAGTCCTTTCTCTAACTCCTTCACTGGGGACCCTGTATTCAGTTCGATGGATGGCTGTGAGCCTCTACATCTGTATTAGTCAGATACTGTCAGAGCTAGAGATAACTTCCTAATTGCAATTTCCTCATTCCAGGTGACTCTAGTTTGTGTCAAGTTAACAATAAAACAACCAAAGACATTTATTATTTCAAAACAAAAATTCAACATTAGGTTAATCTTTATGTGTCTGATAACTGATCTTGACTTTGCTTCCATAAGATATTCTTAGATCTTCCTTCTTCAGTCATGCTCAGCTGAAAGATGGCTACTGGTGAATCTGCAATGTGTGACACAGCCATGTCTATAGCAGGAAGGGAAGAACAGAGAATCTTTCAGAACCTTCCAGCAGCAGTCCTTCATCACTCAACACTATTTGGAGAATCAGATGATATACTATGCTGAAGCAATCACTGACACAAGGATCCAAAGGGTATGGCTGGTTTAAACTGCCATAGAGGGTCCACAGGGGCTGAAGTCAGGGGTGGAGCCTGTCACCCCTGAAGAATGCTATCTCTTACTTGGATGGATATCTCAACAGAGCACAGTCTTATTAAAGAGGAGGAAGGGTGTGTGAGAAAAGACATTAGATGACCAGAAGTTCCTTCTAACAAATCTCCCTAAAATGCTAGCTTTTCTTCGTGAGGGACGTTCTAACCACCACTGATTGAAAAACAGTAGCATTTCCTTCTTCAAGAATCTGCTTGGATGATGGCTTCTGTCCCTGGGAGATCTGGGGACAATAAAAGTAGCAAGAAGCTTTTCCAAGTACTTTTTAACTGGATAAATGGCAGCCCAAGATTCAATTCCTTTTCGCTGACATTTAATTTTACTCAAGGAAGGAATCGAAGTGGGAAGTTTGATTATTTTATATAAGCTTAATGACTCTCAAATACACAAACCTGTGAACTCTCTTTCTAAAGGAAGAGAAGAAATTCCCTTTTCATGTTTATGTATCCTGTACAGCTCGGTGCTATAATTAGATGATGAGTTGAGTTACGAACCTCATTAATTTCTTCCAGGCCTGATATAAACTTTTATGATGGCAAGAATTGAGGCTCCAAGCTATAAGTGGACCATCTCCTGGCAGCATTCATTGGCAAAGGATTTTCTTCAAAGTTTCTGGGCTTTAGGATGCCATCTTCATCTGCAAAAGTCCCTGGCTCTAGGATTCCACCTTCATCTGCAGAGGTTCCTGGTTCTAGGATTCCACCTTCATCTGCAGAGGTTCCTGGCTCTGGGATTCCATCCTGATCTAGAGAGGTCTCTGGCTCTAGGATTCCATCTTCATCTGCAGAGGTCCCTGGCTCTGGGATTCCATCCTGATCTAGAGAGGTCCCTGGCTCTAGGATTCCATCTTCATCTGCAGAGGTCCCTGGCTCTGGGATGGCATCTTCATCTGCAGAGGTCCCTGCCTCTGGGATGCCATCTTCATCTGCATAGGTCCCTGGCTCTGGGACGCCATCTTCATCTGCAGAGGTCCCTGGCTCTAGGATTCCATCTTCATCTGCAGGGGTCCATGGCTTTAGGATTACTTCCTCATTTGCAGAGGTCCATGGCTCTAGGATGGCGTCTTCATCTGCAGAGGTTCCATGGCTTTGAGATTCCTTACTCATCTATAGAGGTCCTTGATTTTGGATGCCTTCATAGTCAAAATCAGAATATCAAAACCAGCTGATAGTCAGTATCAGTGACCCACTAACTGTGATTCTGATATGCTTTAATGTCATGGGAGGGGCAGAAGTGAGAGACAAACACAGACCCAAGTCAGACAAGAATGATCTAAAGAAAGTCCAGTCTTAACAAGATTGCCACTGCTTCTAGCTTCTCCCATCTAGATGGAGGGACACACCTAAGCATTGACAGACCTAAAGACCCCAGAGTATCAAGAATTTGGTCATGTTAGAAATCATGTACACAGAGTTTACACAAGATTTTGGGAGTGGATTTGATAAGCTCTCTGTTCTCTTCTTTAATCTCCCCTGTAAAGATCTTTTGAGTGTTTTCCCTCCTCCTGTGTTAAAGTATATTTATGAAATGTTCTTATTAGTGCCCTGTTTCATATCCCTTCAGTGACCCTCCCCATCTCTGCACTCTGACTCCAGCCTCAGAGTCAGTTGTTGTGCCTGAAAAGTCCTTAGTTACCATAGTTACTCAGAGGGTCAAACTGACCCTCCCCAAAACTGAATATTGCTGACGATTGGATACCACAGGAATTGTAATAGCTACAGCTGCACTAGCTGTCCAAACAAAGATGTTTAGAAACTAGCAGTCATTGTGAAAGAAAACACCCTGTTACAAATCAATTTGCTATCCCTCCTTGAATGCTATTCCGCCTGGTGTTCACACTGGCTATCAGGTAGCTTGGTATTTCCTGATCTGATTTACATGTGCTAATATTGACTTGTTGCACAAAGGAAGGAAAAATACTGGAAGAGTGAGAAGAGAAGCAAAAATCCTGGGTCTTAGGGTTCTTTCCATTGTCTAACTCTCTAAGCATGATTCTAAATGCAGCAGGAGGGCAGGCTCAAGACCATGCTACCTGTATCTACATAGATCAGTGGTGAGTTGTGGTCTGTGAACAGAGTTAAACAATGCAGCAAAACTTCACAGCCTGTGAAACATTTCTCCCAGATTATTTTGATCAGTCATCATCATAGCTCTAGGAAGTGAGTATAAATTCCATCCCCATTTTAGAAGTGAATAACTCTAATGTGAGAGGTTGTGCATCATCTTTAGGTTTATACAAGTAGTTGGTAAAAGAATGAAATCTCAGCTCTACAGTCAAGCTCTAGGTTGCTTTTCTGTTGCAGTGATAAAATTTCATAGCCAAAGGCAACTGAGAAAAGAACAAAAGGTTTTTTGGACATATGGTTCCAGGGGAATTGAGCCTTCATGTCCAGAATGGCATGGTAGCAGGATCGAGAAGCTGGCTAATTACATTTTAGCCACACACAGGAAACAGAAAAAGAGCAGGAAGTAGGGCCAAACTATAAACCCTCAAAGCTGACCCCCAGTGACATATTTCCTCCAGCAAGGCTCCAGGGCCTTCTCATACAGTGTCATTACTAGGAAACAAGTATTCCTATCCATGAGCCAATGGGGGACATTTCTCATTCAAACCATGACACCTCTGCCTACAGTGCCTACAAAGACAGACCTCGTCACCTAAAATATGCAAAGCCAGTTGGTTATAACTCAATTGCTGCTTCCTGTATATTAATCTGTGGCTTGGCTTTTCTTGTCCTTCTCTTTTGCTCAGGATAAAATGGCACAAGACTTGGGACATTCTGATGATGAAGAAGAAACGTGCCTGATGAGATCTACGAAGTGCAGGGTACTCTGCTTGCTTGACTGAGGGAGAAGAAGGAGGGCGCTCCTCTGGGCTAAATTTTCATCCTCACCTGTTCCTTTTTATCTACTGGCTGTGGTTCTCGCTGAACTGATTGAGATCCCACTTCTCCATGAAAAGTATGGTCCCTTCAAACAAAGGCTGCTGTCCCCTTTCAAAGCAACTCCTGGGGCACACTGCTTTGTTGGATCCAATTTGTAAGATAAAAGTACCCACTACTCTTGGTCCTTGGCCAAAAACATTGCCAATATTTCTTCTTCTAGTGCGTCTATTGGAGCTTGAGATAGGCCCTATTCAAACACTCTCTGTGCCAAGAACTCTGGGCCAAGATCTTGGATGGCTGAGCAGGACAGCAACTGTGATTTTCAAGTCCTAGTCAATGACATGTTTCTAACAGTAATACTGGAGTGTGTACGGTTTCAACCAATTGGCTTTGCAATGACCTTTCTTGGCAGGATTGATAGGGTCTCACACATCCAGAGATGTCTGAGGCTTCAAACAAATGGTGATATATAGAATTATAAACTGTAGGAACTTCAACTCAGATTTATTTCACATTTCCGGTATATGTCTTCATTTCTCTGAGCCAACATGCTTCTATACCAAGCACATGACTCCATGGTGAAGTGGAATGGTGTAGCGCAGAGCTATTGTAAGGAGAGTGTAGGGCTTAAACCACAGCTATGATAGGTTCTATGAGGGGAAACTGTGGTTTTGAAAATTTACTGAAACTGCATTTGTGAGCATTATTATATAGTTGAGTGTGACAGTCAGAGGAAGGAGTGAAATTCTGACTCAGATATGACTCTGCTCTGCCCAACTCATCCACCATGACAAAAGAACCTGTTTATTTAGTACAAGGGAAAAAATTCAACATGTGTGAGGCTGCAGTTAATGCTTCAGCTGTGGTGGTTCTGCCTGAAAGACAATAGACGTTTTTCTAGTTTACAGGAATTAGAATTACTGAGGTTCAGAACAATGACTCTCCACTCTGGCCACAGTGTGTGATGACCAAACCCAGGCTAATTGTGATTTAGGAAGGAAGATGAATGCACAAAAGAAACTTGCCTTTGATGGTAAAAGTAGTTTATTCTTGGGCAAGTCAATTTCATTACATAGAGAATATTTTTTAAGAAATCATATTTAACCTGATATTATTTCTATTTTATCAATAATTCTCAAGTTTATTGACATAAGATAATAATAAGGACACGGGAATCATGAAGGGTAAAAAATATGTCTTATCAAAGAAATACGTGCGTATACACTTACTAAGACACGTGTTTAGAGAAGCCAGCACCACCTAACCTTCATTTGCTCTTTAATTCTCTGGGCTGTTGGCTGGCTGAGTGCCTGAGCTACAGTAGCTTGGATAAAGTTCTTCGCCTTCTTAGGGGCATTTCTGTGTTTATTTCAGTAGGGAAAGATAGACAATGCAGTAATGTGACTGAAACATTATTATGCTAATACTCAAAGATTTATACTTTCAATATTAGCCAAGTATATTAGAAAATGCAAACCTTCATACACAGGTATAAAGGGGCTATCATTAGAACTCCAGGACTGAGCAGTGCCCAGACCCAAGACATGCAAGAGACATTTATTTTACTTATTATTCGAATGTCTAAGTGAATAAAGCAGCCAGACTATGCTCTCTACAAAGAGCCAGATGCTATCTTTCAATACCCATGCCCACCCCCACTTCCCCACCCCAACCCCATACCATCCCCACCTCCACACCCTAATCCACACCCCCCACTTACCATGTTTCCCTTCCACATCTGCTTCTTCCTAAAAGGGCTCTTATGATGTCGCCAGTTGTAGAAAATGTGGCCAAGCCACAAAGAAAGAAATGTCACTTCAGTGTATGGCCTTTTCTTTCCTCTTTTAACACAGACCTCAGGTCAATAGCTTCAGAGGAAGTATAAAGGATATCAACTTCTCAGAAAATAATATGTGGGTTTTTTTTTTCACATATTATCAACTTTTTCAAAAAATGTACTATATATCTTCTAACAG
This sequence comes from Mastomys coucha, assembly GCF_008632895.1. Lineage (NCBI taxonomy): Eukaryota > Metazoa > Chordata > Mammalia > Rodentia > Muridae > Mastomys > Mastomys coucha. Next base: position 141,323,413 of record NW_022196903.1, on the reverse strand, counting down.
GAGTAGGTGATGGGCAAACATAAATGTGTTTTGAAAGAGCCATGATGTCTAATCTCATTAAATCCATCTGTGGGCCCAGTGTCTCCCTTAAAAGTACATGTCTTTCGTTAAAGTCCTGAGCATAGAACTTGGCATCAAATAAATCCTAAGACCTTCAAAGTCAAGTTGACTCTCAAGTCAACTATAGCATGGTAATAAGGCTGTGTGACCAGCAGGAAAGAGATTCTTTTTGTTTCACTCTGTAAAAATTAGAGTGCTTTGTAAGAAATCTCCCAGCAGCAGAGTTCAACATCATCAAAGAATGGTTTTTCTTGTCCACTTTTAACTAAAGGCTTAGCTTTCAGGAACCTACAGTGATGGAAGAGAGAGAGAGAGAGAGAGAGAGAGAGAGAGAGAGAGAGAGAGAGAGAGAGAGAGAGAGAGAGGAGGGAAGGAACTAATTGGTTACCCAAGCAAATGAGCCAAATCAAGGCCAGCAAACCCTGTAATGTCCTTAAGAGGCATGGTGACACACACCTACCACCCACAATTTGGGAGATGTGAGCGAAAGAATCACAAGTTCCCAACAGCTTGAACTTCACAAGGAGATTCTGTCTAAAAAAAAAAAAAAACGGTGTCAGAGAAGTGAATTCAAATTCTCACTACTAGTTACTTACCTAGCTGGGGAAAATAAAGAGTGAAGTAATACTACTTTGAAGACATCATTGTGCAAGGTACACATATCTGGAACATTTTACATCCTTGACTAGTGGAATTTTAGTAGGGAAAATTATAAAAAACTGTGAATTAGGCTAAAAATACAGATATCAAGAGACTGGAGCCTCATCTATAGAAGAACACTATCATTTATTTATTTGTTTGCTAACTCATTTGTTTTTTATTGAGACAGGGCTCCACTGTGTAGTCCAGGCTGGCCTCCAACTCACTCCTGAACCTCCTGTCCCAGCCTCCCAGCTGTTGTGATTCCAGACATTTGCCAATCACTCATGCCTGTAGGATCTTCCTATAGAACCGTACATTGGAAAATGGTTATATGTCGCTTACATGGAAAACAACCTTAGAGTCTAGATAAGGGGAAAAGATGCTTCAGGAGCTAGAGTCACAGTGATACATCCATCCAGATCAGAGAGCACTTGAGTCCTACATCACCACATCATCACGTCATCACGTTACATGTCACACATTATCACGTCACTATATCACCACTTCTCACACTCTGGCCTCTCCACAAATGAGGAGGAATTCCAGAGATTGTTTTCAGGCAGCGGCCCACACAGCTTAACTCCTTGTCTTCGTAGTCTGGCATTAATATGGTTTTTAAAAAGCACTTCCCATTGTGTAGTGAGCTGTATGATGGGGGACGGGAGGTAGATGACTCCCTGCTGCCAAAACAATTCCTTCTTTTCTTCTTTCTTCTATGCCTCACTCTCTTCCTCTGTCTAACCTTCCTCTTCGTTTTCCTCTTTTCTCTTTTGTTACCTTGTTTTCAAGAAGTCTGAGCTGGAGTGGCTTCTATGCTATTACTCGCCAGTGGCTCCTCTGAACCTGGTTGTGACATACCATCACCACGCTGTCTAGTCCCAGAATGCTTGGATTAGATCTGATGAAGAGTTTCTCCTCTACTAGTGTAGAAAATTGCAGTGTTCACATGAAAATGAAGATCCATGGATCTGGCTGGAGAGATGGCTCAGCTATTAGAGGATAGGTTCACAATGGAACTATCAAAGCCTGCTCGTCATCACAAGCTCTCCCCATTGGGGGACAGGAAACAGGACCTCCAATGGCTGTGAATGAACTGTCTAAGAACCAAACGTGTCTCTCAGAAATAGGAACCAGATGTAAGCAACTGAGAATCCAGGGCACTATTCTGCCTCCAGTTTATTTTTAGCAGAAATGTATCTGAAGCCTTTCAGTACCATAATTAACTTTCAAGGATTGCCATTAATCTCGTTGTATAAGACAGGACAAAAAAGTAAATAAATAAAAACTTTTTTGCATATAAGGTCTGAATGGAAAATTGTGATATTTTAAAGAGTTGAGTCAAGTTTTACAGTTTTCGTTCTCTCAGTTTGACCCGAATAACAAGTTCTCAGATGTGATCTGTCTTTAGATAATAGTGGCTGTTTATATACTTAGGATGTATCAACCTCCTCACAGCTTGGCAGTATTACAGTCTAATATAATATTTGCCGTTCGTGTTTTGGGTATGTAACAAGAGGACCTACGGTGTTGTTAGCTGAGCTTGGACCTGAACACGGTCTACCCATGCCAGAGGGACACAAGAACCTTCTTTCAGCCTCCAGATGAAATCATAAATTATGTCCACAGCCCCAGCGACAGCCCTTGAGACACTTCGCACTACTTAGCAGACAGGCAGCCTCTCAACTGTCTCGAAGGCTGGGGAGGATCTTAGAGAGCTCCTTGGTCCTTTCGGCACAAGTCCTCCATCCTCCCCCGGTCCAAGGGCTCTTTGGTTTTACCACACAGGGGTTGGAATGAGATGAGGGAGAGGTTGTGATGCCCAGCCTGTGTGTTAGAGACCAAAAAGCACATCCTGGTGTACTTGACAGTGAGACTCTTTTTGAGACATGGGGATTTTGGAACCCTGTCAACCACACTGGAGTTCTCTCTGTGTGTAAGGCCATGACAGGCTCTCAAAGATCAATTTAACCACCACCGTGTACACTTTCACCTATTATGAAAACAACTTTACAACAACAGCAAAAAGAAGTTTTAAAATCCTTTCTACAAAAGCCAGTTTCCTCTTTTAACCATGAAGCATTCCTTGGTGGGCCTTTGTTAATTATTAGCTCAGCGGGGTAAATGGTAGAAGCAATGTGTGACAGAATTCTACTAAGTCTGGTTGAAATTTCTAAACATAAATATTTCCACCTAATAACTGTCTTGTTGGTTTTTCTTTCTTCTGGTGCTAAGGATTAAACCCTTAAATATGCAAGGCCAACAATCTAACCTCCCGGTGACATCCCCAGCCCCAATATACTCTGAGATATCACAAGTTCACATAAATACTTCCCAATTGCCAGTCTCCAGGGAGAGAAACACAGATGAGATGAAACACCAAACATTTGGCACTCATGTGTGTGTGTGTGTATGTATGTGTGTGTGCATGTGTGTATGTACATAAGTGTGCATGCATGCAAGGCTGACAGCTTCATTTCTCACTTTCTAACATATTTACTAAGTCAGGCCCTCTCAGTTGATCCCAGAGACCACTAAGACAGATAATCTATCTAGCCAGCTTACCCAGGTAACCCTGACTCTCCCTTTCAAATGCTAGTCTTCAAGAGGTCCCTGTACCCAGCAGGCATTTACATAGGCACTGAAGAAGTGAGCTCTGGTCTTTATGCTTGTTGTCCATGTCCCAAGGCTTTAGCCATGGATATATCTCCCCAACCCCTTGCCATAAGCTGTTAAGAGACCATGCTTCTGAATGCCTCCCAGGAGCAGACCAAAGAATCTATGAATTTTGGTAAAATAACTAAGTGTGCTTTCATCTTTCAGAAGTGAGCAGGGAGAGAACACAGAACAGTGAGTCAAGCTGATTCCACAAAGGCTCCGGAGAGCCCACACTGGACTAGCGCAGTGGGCATGCTGGGAATGAGAGCGGCGCTCGGGAGAGTGGGCACTTCCGTGTAAATGTTTGCTTTAGTCCATGGGAAATACAGTCGAGTGGCTTCTTTCTTTGATGCAGGGGACACAACAAGCTGCTAATGGCATGGAGTCAAGCTCTCCAATAAGTGTGGGTTTAATTTAGATAAAGGCATAGACAATAAATGTTAATTTAATAGATAAAAGACCTCAAAACCAAATTAACAACTTGTTAGGACAAACCCTTTTTAGAAAGAAATAAGCCAAATCTTAGAGTATAGCTCAATGGCAGGCATGTTCTTAGCATGAATGAGGCCTGGGGTCCCCAACTGCTAAAAGTACAGAAAGCAAAGAAATTAAAGAAAACACAATGGAAAACTGACTTAACATTATCTCAGGAGAAAGGAAAATGGAACATTAACAAGACGGTATAGAAGCAAAAATAGGAGCTGGGAGGATAGCTCAGCTAGTAAAATGCTTGCTGCATAGGCGCAAGACTGGAGTTCAGATTTCTTATCACCCACCCAAAAAAGTCAGCCATGGCAGGACACTTGCAATCCCAGGGAGACAGACAGACACATAGATCCCTAGACAGACAGACACATAGATCCCTAGGCTGGTAGTCGGCCTGGCCTAATCTGCAAGTCCTAGGCCTCATTGAGAGATCCTTTTCCAAAAACAGGATGAATGGCCTCCGAGGAACAGCATCTAAAGGTAACCACTGACTTCTAAATGCATTGACCACACGTGTACACACCTGCACATGTGTGTGCATACACATATACACAGGCTCACACGTGCACACACACATTAAAAAGGAAGAACACCCTAAATTGTATGAACATAAAGTATAAGAGAATGAAAGCTAGTCTATATCATTTAATCTTCTTTGTCATTGAGGGAAAGTACCAAGGAATTCACAGAGCAGGGACTAGCGGCTTGGCTCAGTCTTTAAAATGTGAGTCGTGCAGGCACTAGGGCCTGAGTTGGATCCCCAGCACCCACATAAAAAGCCAAGAGAGATAGGTTTGTTTGATCACTGATCTTGCCTCTGAGGAGGAAAGTGGTATTCCTGTGCATACATATACATAGACAAAAGAATGCATATGGGAGAGATGTCTCAGTTCGTAAGCATTTGTTGTGCAAAGGTGAATACCTCAGCCTGGGTCCTCAGAACACAGGGAGAGCTGGACCCATCGACACACTCCGGCAATCTTAGGGCTCTTGTGACAAGATCGGAGGTAGGCAGACAGAAGAATGCCCAGAAGCTCCAGGGGCAGCTAGTGCAGTGTACACAACACAGCAGCAACCTGGTTTTCAGTGACAGTAGAAGGTGGGGCCAACAATGAGGTTGGGTTCTGACCATGCACACTGTGGCATGCACAGTCCTACACTCACTCACACAGACAAAAGTGCATGTGCGTGCACACACATGCTCACAGAGACTTCAAAAATGAAAATCAAAAGGAGTTCCCAGAAGAAAATTAACCTTCTAAACTACAAAACAATAATAAAATATACTGTATTTGCTTCACACTTCCTCCTACATCTAGGAGATGGAACCCAGGTCCCTAAGCTTGGCAGCAGGTGCCTTTCTCCAAGAGCTCTCTCTCTTACCCTTTGTCATGACTAGAAAGGGGAGAAACAAACTAAATACATGTTCTGTGCACATGTCTTGTATTGAAGGTCTCATGAACTGGATGTTCATATCAATATTCTATAGATAAAGGTGCAGAATGTGAACACAATAACCAATATCCACAATAGTGTGTAGGGTTTTTGCAATATACAATTTATTATTCAGATGGGAATGAATCTTTAACAGCAATATGGGAAAAAAGAAGACAAAAAGTGAAATATGGCAAATATTAAAAGTCAATATATTCCTTGGTTTACCATGTATAAGAACTTATTTTAGGTTTGACTTAAAAATCTGTTGGAACACAGTGTAAAATGAACATAAGAGCAATTTCCTCTAGTAATGTGTTCCCTCTATTGCTAAGAGAAAGGACTAGAGCCTTGCAGGCTCAGATGATTAAAGAAAACGCCCCCCGACCCCCAGACTGAAAGCCCAGTGCTATCTAACCAACTCTGGGACTCAGTTTCCACCTCTCCAAAAGGGAGAGCTGTGAACCCATCATGCTGCTTCCCACCTCTGACAAGATCACTGACATAGTCTCAATTCTCCAGCTAGGGGTGGGTCAGAGAAGAGAGAAAGAGGGGGCTAAGGTAGCCAAAGTTGTCTAAAAATTGTGAGGTGCTGCCTGGAAGGTTGGGGTGAGGGTTGACAGTCAGCTTCAGGAAGGAGCTGGGCAAAGACTCCACAATTTGGATAGGAGAAGTTTGACCATGCGCCCGAGGAATAGAGTCTGAGTGAGAAATCTCGCTGAAGGTGTCCATATGCATGCATACATACATGCAGCTGGTGCAGGCGCTGGCAATGTCCCAGTCAGTGCTCTGGGGCTAAGGGCTGGCTGGGATCGCTTGCACGCACGTCAAGTCGTCCTAACCACCATGGACAGCTCACTGCTGCCCCAGCCAGCTTTGCGCGGCTCACAAACTCCAAAGGAGCCACCCGCAGGGTGGATTCCACGCCCAAAAAGAGTTCTTCACTCTGCACTCTTCTGTAATCCGCACCAGCGCCAGGCAAGCAGCTTACGTGTGGGACAGGCGGCAGGACTAAATAACCAAAGCCTTGCCTGAAACGTGATCTTTTCTAGAGCCACTGGGTTTTAAGCTTCATATGGAGACCTCTGGCACAGAGAACCTCCAAGCACTCCTTCATTTCCTCTACTCTCCCTCGCAGCCCCTTACCCCGCCTTGGCCGCAAAACGTGTGTTAAACGACATACAGCAGGTGGCCCTGGACCTCTGGCGATGGAGAGCTTTAAGGAACTGGGGAGGGTAGCAGGAAGGAGTAGTCCCTGAGCTGGAAGAAGGGGAGAGGTCCACCCACCCTTTTCTCAGCCCCAGTTTGTATAGAATTTATCCTCACACTTCTAACTTGAAGCAAGACAGCCCATCTCTTTGTAAGAGGCCCTTTGAAGGAGGCAATGGAGGAAGAATGCCTCAATTCTGCTCTGAGCAAATCTTTGGCCATGGGGAGTCTAGAAGCTGAGGAGACATAGCCAAGAAAGCCCAGGAACGTTGCGTAAATGAAGGCAAGAGGATTTGGAGAATATCCTGAGCCCCTGTCCCTGGGTCACATTGTTCTTTGAGTCTTCTCTGGGAGAAAGAGAGGGCCACCCATGCACTATGCTAGTGAGTCTGCAAGGGCTGTGCCATTACCAGGCACCCAACATTCCCCAGCCCTTTGCAAGAGGCAATGGAGGAAGAATGCATCAATTCTACTCTGAGCAAATCTTCGGCCATGGGGAGTCTAGAAACTGAGGAGATATAGCCAAGAAAGCCCAGGAACGTTGGGTAAATGAAGGCAAGAGGACCCAGGCCCCTAAAGCTTCCATTTAGTCTAAGATCCATGAAAGCCAAACTTGCCCCCTACTGTAAATGGGGATGTAAGCACCCAGTCCCTCTGCCCTGCTGCTGTAAGGACCTCCCCACCCCAGATGCTTACCCAAGCACCCTTGGTCTCTTCTTGTTATATCTGGCCCACAAAGCCAAAGGGATCCAAAAAGCAGGCTGTGCTCTATCATGGCCTTAGTTCAGACAAACTGAAAAAGCAGGCAGGTCCCAGAACCACACAGTGAGCTGCTGAAAACAAAACAGATACAGAGCCTCACCTACCTTCCCATGTCCAGAAGTCTTTCTGCCTGAGAAGGCAGGTACCTAGTGCAGGGGCTGCCCCAAGGAGGGACTGCAAGGTGACTGGTTTTACCAGGGGACTGGGAGGACAATAGGGATAAGGTAGCAAATGCTCCAAGGTTCCAGCCTCACCTGAGGATGAGGTCTTCTAGGCAGCACACCAGGTTCACATGGAACTGGACCACAGCTAGAGCGTTCTGCAGCAGGGCAAGCGATGTGATGGTGTGACTGTCCTTTGAACGGGGGTGTCTTTGAATCCTATTTGTGGCAAGTTCAGAGCTGTCTGCTCAAGGGAACCAAGAATTTGACTCAGCAAAAGACTTCTAGTGAGCAGCAGTCCGAATGATATTCTCTGTTTTTATCCCCCCTTCCTCCCTCCCCTCAGATACTTCTTGCTAAGCATGGGTGTAAGTGTACACAAGTGTGGGACCTTAAGAATCCATTTTCCTGAGACCTTTGTATCTTGCATCACCTCGGGCTCTGAAAAGCATCTTCTAAATGGGCTTCCAGGTCATGTTTGGAGAAAGCAGAGGATTTTCCATGTTTTAATGAATGAGGAAAAGTGTGTGGGGGGTCCCCTTTTCTGATCACAGGAGGATCTCAGCAGTCTGACACATTCTTCATCCCCTCCCTGGAGTGGTGTTCCAGGTATGAGCAGACGTTTAGCCTCACCTAACTACGAGCTGACCATGAGCAGGTGACTTCCTCCTCTATGGTTGTTCAAGCCTCATATTCCCTTTCCTTTTGGCAGCCTTGAGGGCCCTAGCCGTCTCCTCCTGTCTCAGTGGGCGAGTCATCAGAGCTGTGAGCCTACAGAATCAAGTGTGGGCACTACTCAAAGGGGTAACTTTTATCAACGGCCAAGTGGCCGGAGGAGAGAAAGGATGTGTACAATTGTTTGGTTTTGTGGCATTTTGGAGACCTGACTTGGAGCTACTGGCAGACAGATGTGAGAATTGGTGGCTAATCCTAAGCATGTCTCAAACACATAAATCAAATGTTTATTTCTTTGCTTATTGTTTGACCCAAAAGGAAGACAGAGGAAGTACAGGATACAAAACTTTGAGTTTTCCATTAGCTTCTCTCCAAAGAGGAAACACTCAGGTAATACCTATAAACTGGTGACCATCGTGAACTTATGGGTGCGGGGCCCCTCCTTGAAAGCTGGATTTGGAAAACTGTCACAGTAGGGAGCCTAGACACTGCTTGAGCTCTGCTTGAGCTCAGTGTTCCCATGAGTGTGGACTGTCAGAGGCAAGCCTGCAGAACCTCCTGTTTGCCAAGGTGCACTTGTGTGACAGGAAGCCTAAGCACACCTGCCACCTGGTCAAGCACATAACCTGTTCATAAGCCTGGGGGTTGGGCTCCCACTCTGTTTCCTTGCTGCCTTGTGACCTTAGCAAGCTCAGGACTTAGAGTATGATCATTAAACACCCTTTGCAGCCAAGGCAAAGAATCAGGGGCTGGGTAGATAGACACTAAAGGTAATTTCTACATCAAGAAAGGAACATGTTACCCCTAGAGCAGGCCCTGCTTCCTTATAACGGAAAAGACCACTTACACAAAGCTATTCATTCACTAAAGACTTGACTTTACAAAACAAATATTTCTGAACGAGACTGACAGGATGTCCCTTCTTTGGCCAGAATGTGGAGGAGCTTGTAACTCAAGGAAGAAGTGAAGCAGGAGAAAAGTAACACAGCATGAGACAGTGTTTAATTCTGAGGCGAGGAAGCTACTTATTCCTCGTTGTCTATATTTTCTCTATAGTTTCTCCTTGTGTTTCCAGGAGAGGAAATTCTTTAAAATTGATGATATTTTTCCATTAGCCTCAGAAAAGACAGTGGGTGATGGGGTAGAGAAAGGAAGGGGGGGAGAGGGTCAATTTTGTCTAGGAAAAAAGCAAACATAAATCAAAGTAGTGTATAGATTCCAGCCATTAGCGCATAGTGTGTCTAGTTTTTGTTTTGACCTTTTATTGGGGGAGTATTTTCTTTTTAAGTCACAGTAATTTGAGACTTGGCAAAGTACCTTTGGATTTTTTTTTCTTGGTGGTGAAGCAAATATGTTTAATGTTAAACAAGTCTCAGGAACTACAGCAGAATGGTTGCTTTGTGAGTCCCTTCTTTTCCTCTCACAGGGCTCCCCACTTCAGATCAATTAGGGCTCCGGCGTCTTTGGGGAAGGGTTACCACAGAGTGTCACAGGTTCAAACGTTGTCTTTTCATGCCATGAAAACAAGTCTAACAGTTACAAATTCTTGGCCGCTTAAAGGACGTTATGGAAATTCCCAGGTTTCTTTTTAAGGTGGGAAGAAGCCAACTTTTTTTTTTTTTAACAAGTATGAAGTTTAAAGAAATCAAGGGAAGAAGACAAGGGCTTCTGATGAGAGGGGACCCCGCCCAAGACAGCTGAAAGCCTTAACTGCTGGCCAGCAGCAAGGCTTCGGGGAGGGGAGGGGTGAGAAGTCCTAGCTGTACCCACCCCAGAAGTCTGTAGAGCATCAGGGCGACAGCCCAGGCCTGACAAAGGTCTTAGAGTGACACTAGTCTCCCAGAGAGACTGATGAAAATTTACAGCAGTATTGTCTAGAAGGCAAACTTCTTTGAGTGGTTCTCGTGTTCATTTCAGCAGAATCTAAGACCTGGCGGAACCAGTATACACATTACACACACACACACACACACACACACACCTCTAGACCCTTTCCTGTATGACGACAACCAGTAACTCACAACTTTCTCTCTCTCCCCTCCCCCTGCCCCCAACTCCCTGTTCTGCAATTCTGGGAAGCTGAAGCAACTGGGCTCTCAGTGAATCTATAGCAGGACATAGAGTAGGTTATCAGAAGGGTGGGAAAGAAGGACTCTGCGCGCTTCGGGTCCTCTGTGATCACAAAGTAGGTCTTCATCCTTGTTCACCACCCTTTCTAGACTCTACTCCAGATGTGATGTCCCCAGGCCTCCCCAAACAGTAAGGCCAAAAATCCCGTTTGCACTCCTGGGCGATAGGGTTAGTCCCCTCCCCAGGAGAAGGCCATGCCAGGCAGGAAGGCTGGCTTGCAGCAGTGCCCTGCGAGCTTGTAAGCGAGCTTGGGACTCTTGGGATTCGCAGGGCACCCGGGGTTCCTCCTTGCGGCCCGTGGGGACCTGGTCTCCTGGACCTGCGACTCAGGCGACAGCAGGCCGGTTCTGGCGGAGGAGAGCGTCAGATCGGCCCACGCCGGCTGGGACTGGGGTGGGGCTCCGTGGCTCCGGGCTCCCCTGTGCTCCCCGCCCCCGCCGGCCCGCTCACCCCTGCCTGCTCCGCCGGCGCGCGTTCCTCGGGCGCCACCTCTTTGCGACTCGCTCACTTCTCAGCAGGTTGGCCCCGGAGCGTGTGAACCTTCCAGGGCTGGGCTCACAGCTCCTCTCCAACCTGCGCCGCCCCAGCTGGGCCGCTCCGCCCCGCCGCCGGAACCCGCCCTCGCGGCCACCTGGCCCTCGTATCCACGACACGCGCGCCTGCAACTTGTTCAAGGGCGTTGTGGAATCAACTTTCCGGAAGCAACCAGCCCACCGGAGGAGGTAGACCGACAGCTATGTATATATACGCGCTCTGCGGCAAGTGGCTGTGCACCCAGAGGCCCGGTGCGCAGGACAGCTGACTCCTGCGGGACACTCGCGTTTGAAGAGGGGTTCGCCCTGCCCCACGACCCAGAGCGCTGCCGCCAAGACTAATTAGACATTGCTATGGGAGCCACAGCAACGCGCCACGCATCCCCGACGCCTATGTAAAACGCTCGGCTTTCGCTCTTCTTTCAGAGGAAGCTCTCTGATTGCTTTTTCCCCTCTCCGGTCCCTTTTTGCCTGTGCGGTTTGAGAGAGGCACAGTTGGAGGCGCTGATTCCTACAAAAGTAAGTGCTCAGGGGCTCGGAGACACTTTTTTGCTTTCTTTTTCTTGTTTTCTTTTTTCCTGTAACTTGTGAGATGCCCTGGACATTGAAGTGGCTTTTGGGAAGCCACGGGGTTCCAAAAGAGGGAGCGGGGCAGTGCGAGGAAGAGATGGAGAGCCAGGACTGACCCTCTGGTTCCACTCTTGCAGGTCCCCAGAGCCAGCGAGCGGCACGATGCTGCGGAGGCTGGTTCAGCAGTGGAGCGTCCTGGTATTCCTGCTCAGCTACTCCGTGCCTTCCCGCGGGCGCTCGGTGGAGGGGCTTGGCCGCAGGCTGTAAGTACCCGGTCTTCCTCCTGGGGCGAGGGGTGGGGAAGACCAGCGCCAGAGGTGGCCAAGCTGAGGCGAGCGATGCCATGGAAGCCAGGGACTCCTTTCCTGATGCTCCCAACCTGAATTAGACACAGTCACGGGAGGGGGGCGACGAGGGGGGTACCTGCTAGCAAGGGGCTCCAGGAGAGCCATCTAGAGAGCTGATGAGACGAGACCCCAAAAGGGACAGGCACGAAACAAGTTTGATGTGCCTTTCCATAAGAGGGAGTCTTTTTCAGAATCTGGGCCGGCAAGATATCTGCCTACAGGGAACCACCAAAGTTACTTTATCCACCGGGAGGTTCTAAAACTCAACAGGAAACTGAGGGATTCAGGAACTGTCTGTGAGCGTGTGTGTGTGTGTGTGTGTGTGTGTGTGTGTGTGTGTGTACGCGTGTGGATATCTCTAAATGTGGGTGGCAGTCTGGGTGTGAAAAGCAAAAACTTTGCGTCTAGTTTTATTATGAATGACATAATTTTAAACATATAAAACAGGACTGTGTTACATAACAAAGCATATTATATAATTTAGTAGTAACAACTTTTTAGTGGCAAATGTCCAACTTTAATATCGATACCATTCAGGAAGGCGGCTGTGCTTGCCTCCAAAATGGACTTTAAGCGTGGAGACTTTCTTTTTCCTGGAATTATTGCTAACGGCTCTTTAATCCGAAGTCGAAATATTTGCATTTGTGGTCTGAAAGCTTTTAGTTCGGCATTCTCAGCTGGTGGTTAGGTTTTTGATTTCTTTACGAAGAGTGATTTTGACTTTGAGATAAGCATACATCTAAGTACACCAGCAAAATATCGCCTCAGTGTTTGAGAAGTAGTAGGCATGCTTGAATCTGTCTTGATAGGCGATTGGGCACAGCAGTTCATCGAAGTCCATGTAATACCATCTAGGGCTGCTCTCTTAGCACAGATATTCAAGATGGGAAAACCATAAAGTTTAATAACTGAGCCATTTGGCTCTGGAGAAGGCATTAGGAGGACTGCTCACCTCACAAGAGAAGCAGCAATATCTCCCTAATATTTAGTCAGGTTCCTGGTACTCCTTGTAAACTCCCGAGGGTATACAAAAAGGCAACTGTTCAGCGCCTGCTTCTGGTCTATTCTTATTAGTTCGGCAGAAAATCTTTAAATGAAATTACTTTAGACATGTCTGGATCTTGGCACCAAAATGAAACTCTATTATGAATCTCCTAAGGCAAGTTGTGTAGAGCATTGTACTGGAGATAAGGCAGCATTGTCCCAAGAGTGAGTGTACTGCTGGCTTACTTCTCAAAATTGTCTTCAGACTTTTCCCTCAGTTTTGAGACTTGTGTGAAATTCAATTACCTAATGTCCAAATATAAATACAGATGAGCTGATTTTTTTTTAAAAAAAGCACACTTACATACTGTATTTATTTGGATAAGAATTTCTGTCTTGGAATAGAGCCAACTTTTTCTTCAAAGTTGCTTAATACCTATTTTCTCTTTTGAGAGAGAGTAAATGAGCCATGCTTGAGTCTACAATGACGGCATAAAAATAGCACTAAGCTGTCCTTACAGCTGTTTTTAACTCTTCTTTTGTTGCATATTACAGAACTACCCCTCGGAAATCGTTTGGCAGCTAGGGACTCTGCTCTAGTTCTGTTTGTAGGTGAAATATAATAATGTAGTTAAATGCCCACACTTGGCTATGGTTATAAAACTACGAGCTGCTCACTGCCATACCTAATGGCTAATAGGGCATCACATCACAACAGAGGTTTTTCGAGGGAATTGAAATCATCATAGCTAAATGGAGGATTTTTTTTAAACTCAATATTTTTGTACATGTGCTAAACAAAACATTTTTGGACTACTTCCCAAGATCAGGCTAGCTCCTTGAAAGAAATTCTAACTTATCATCAAACCCTAATATCCAATTTTAGGGACACTGCTTAAGATGTGTTGAATTTTTTTAAGCTAAAGATTGGTACCTTTTCAGAGACAGGAGACTATTGTAAGCGTGCTTCCTAAGCCATCGGAAGGTGAATAGCAATGACTAGCTCATGATCAAATTGCCTACTGGAAAGTTGGCGTGGATGGATGCTGCTGTGTAGATGAACACAATGGTTAGAAGTTCTCCATGTTTGCCATAGCAAGGGAACCCCGAGTGATGAAGCAGCCCGAGGCATCGTTGGCTGTCTTGCTTAGGCCAGATTGGGTCTATTCCACATAATGAAGGAATAGCTTTCTACTGAGTCATGGGGACTGGAAAGCAGCTCTGTGAGTCATGCTAACTCTAACACCCTAACCCTGTCTCCTCTGTGGACCACAGAGCTTTTCTCAAACTCCAAGTGCATCCCCCGAGCCTCACATCAGCACACACAAGCTCAGGCAGAGAACTTTCCATGGCTGCCCTTCCCCTTCCCTTGACAGCTCCTGAGACACTTCATTTCCTTCCTTGAAAACTCCCTTGAGAATGCTCTTTCTTTCTAGTAGAACAGCTATGTTTGGACTGAAGTCCAAGTTATCTCTGTTAAACTTTTGACCATATTTTTCTCTTATTTTTTTACAATACTCAAAGAAGACGATAGAGCATTAATGCCCTTATTTTTCCATGCTGGCACTTTGGTGTGTAATAAGATCCATGTGAACCACTGTGCTATGAAATGTGTTTACAGATAATGATTGTTGCCATATTTGTAGCTAAAATGTTTCAACATTATCTACATTGAAAAACCTTTAATTTATTTCTCACAACCAAAATCTATCCTGTTTGTTCATGTCAAGTGCCTCTGTCATCTCTTATAATATTACTTTGGATAATTTCATGAAGCTTATTTCCCATTGATGATAAAGATATCATTGTGTTCTTCCATTCCTTCAATACAATTTCCAAACAGATAAGTGTTCTCCACAGTATTTTACAGGCAGTTGTCCTAAAAATAGTAAGTAATTTGTCTTAAGAGTATGTAAGATCCGAACCATGTAACCCAGCAGAGAGGTAGCAAACACCGTGCTACTTGCATTTTACAAAACACAAGGATATACTATTGTTGCATCTTCTTGAGAAGCATCCTGGGAAAGTACAGGTTCTCAGTTGTGAAGGTGCCATGACTCACAGTGATGGGCTGGCCTACATGACAAACACCCATGCCAGTGACAGAGGCAGGGGCAATGATGACTTGATTCAAATAGACCAACCAGTAAAGATTTGGCTCCAAGTTGAGATAGAATTGAAAATTAACTTGAAGACAAGAAATACAGCAGCCAGGAATTGGGAAAGAAGTATAAGTCCCTAGAACGATGAATTATCAGCAAAAGTTTCTTTCTAATGGGATATTTTGGTAAAATATACTAAACTGTGGGGCTTTGAAAGCCACCATTAGAGTAATTGTGTCCTTTAAAATGTTATTAGAGGATATAAATACATTGTACCCAAACCTCAAATTTGTAGACTATTAAAAGTTTCCAGATTACTAACTGTTACCAGAGTAAGAGAATTTTAATCTATTCACATGTGGCACCTTCAGAAAGGAAGAGCACCTCCTTCATGCCTCATTTAAACCAGGCTCCTGTTAAATTCCATTTCATGAAGTCATGTCTTTTTTTTTAAGCCAGCTATATGGCTTAAAGTCAGTCCCCATACCAATCTACTACAAGGACACTGGCACTCTGACCCCACTCCACCCCCCCTAAACCAAGCTCTGAGACTCTTGCCTCCTCATTATGCTGCTGAAAATGACTTTGGGTAGAGTTGGTCGCTCCAGCATCATGAGCTTAGTATGCTCTGCTGTTTCTTGTCCCCTTGCTGTGGCACTCACTTCTGCCTTACTTGGGCTTGTGAACATGTTGGAGAATCAAAGCCCTGCTTTGTGGACTTTCCTCATAGGGACTAAGAAAATTCATTTCATCTCCATTCCTCATTTTCCCCATCTTTAAAATGGGCCTAATGATGCTGTTAATTATTCTCTTGTTTCTCTGGGTAGTTGGCAAGGTTTTATTAAAAAGTCCAAGAGGCCCCAGACACTCTTGTGAGATCAAAGTAAGAACACTCAGGAAGTGGGCCTGTGAAATACACTCAGATACTTCTGAAGAGAAACCATTTTAGAGGGTGAGGTCCACTGGTGGAAACTGACATTTGGTCTAAACTTAATCTTAACCTAAAGCTCTAGGTGGTGGTGTACACCTCCAATGCCAGCACTTGGGAATCTAAAAAGTGGGAAGAAAGAATGAAAGAGAGATGGGGAGAAGGTGAAAATAAAGTATAAGTTTAAGCAAGCCCGATGACTGGTGTAACGGATAGTGACTGGTGTAAAACATAGATACCCTCAAACTGAAAGCAATCCGCATGCCTCAGCTTTCTAAGCACTGAAATTATGGGGTTGACCATCTTCCTATATCCCTCTCAGATTTTTAATTAAAAAGAAAGCACTAAGAGGAATGTGGGGTTCATTGAGACAGAGTTCAGAAATAGACCATCTGCTGCTACTGCTGTAGGCAGAAACAAATCTATTTGCCCCCCCCCCTCGGCTATCCCATACAGGTTCCTGAGGAGTTACCATAAATGTTACATTCTTGCGTCTTGGTCCTATGTTTCCCTAAATTTCCTTCCCTTCAATCCTCTCTCAGTCTTCTTGCCTTACTCTCACACTTTCAATTTCAGCTGTTTGTGTTATCATGGTCTCACAGTGTGTGTGTGTGTGTGTGTGTGTGTGTGTGTGTGTGTGTGTGCATGGAAAGTGCTCATTTAGAGCAACTTCATTTGTATTTCCTGGGATTCAGTCTGTCCCAGAAAAACTGGGAGCTGGTCGCTGGAGTTTCTTTCTCCAACAGAACCCTAGAGACTGTGACAGGATGCTCATGGTTAGGATCTATCTCCTAGTTAGATTTTCTGCAGCAATACCTCAGGGCAACTTATTTTATTTTATTCCTTATTATATATCTCCAGTGCTGCAGACTGAACTGAGCAAGGGTTTGTGACTGAGCCTTATTTCTGAGCATAACTGAATCAGGTTGTCAGCAAGCATGGGAGCTGAATTTGATGACCCCTTTATTTTATACAAATGAACCCCCAAGAATTTTCCTGTTCCCACCATGGCAAGATATGGGCACTGGTTCCTAGGTCTCCTGTTCCTGTCTCCCTTCCCTACTCTAGAAGCCAGCTTGTTCCTTCAAGGAACCCTTGGGCAGGGCAGGGCCTCTGCTGACAACTGTCTTCTCCCCTGACAGCAAACGCGCCGTGTCCGAACATCAGCTACTGCATGACAAGGGCAAGTCCATCCAAGACTTGCGCCGCCGTTTCTTCCTCCACCATCTGATCGCGGAGATCCACACAGCCGAAATCAGAGCTACCTCGGAGGTGTCCCCCAACTCTAAACCTGCTCCCAACACCAAAAACCACCCTGTGCGGTTTGGGTCAGACGATGAGGGCAGATACCTAACTCAGGAAACCAACAAGGTAGAGACATACAAGGAACAGCCGCTCAAGACACCCGGGAAGAAGAAGAAAGGCAAGCCGGGGAAACGCAGAGAACAGGAGAAAAGGAAGCGAAGGACTCGGTCTGTCTGGTCAAGCACAGCTGGGAGTGACCTGCTTGAGGACCCCCTGCCTCACACCTCCAGGACCTCGCTGGAGCCTAGCTCAAGGTACCATTCACTGTGCTCAGCAGGACTCCCTTGCCTCCCTCTGCCTTGGTCTAGGAGACCCAGAATCTTCTGTATCTTGATCTGTGACTACATGATTTAAAACCAGTATAGGCCACACACCTGGTCCTAGTCCTTATTACCCCCCTAGACAATTTAATTTCCCTACTTCTCTCCCTCCCCACCCCTTCCCCGCCCTTTTCTGTCTTACTCACTCCTCCCCACACACAGGGTTTTCCTCACAGCCAAGGCTGACTGTGAGCTCAAAGCAATCCTCCTGCCTTAGCCTCTCACATGCTGGGATTATAAGCGTTTCCCACCAACAGAGTCAGTAATTCCAATCTTTACCTGAGCTTCTGAACATGATGAGCCTCATCATGGTTTGCTGGGAAATTATACTTGTTCCTCAGGCCAACATCTTAGAAAACTTTCCAGATAGTTTTTTATTTCTTGCTTTCCATTCCTTGTTTTCAGAGAGGAACTCAGAAGGCCTTGGTAGTCCCCATCAACATGGCCAGGCAGTATCTCACATAAGAATTTATGACCCATTCACACACTATTCAATTAAGTGTATTTCACTATATTTCCACCTTATTTTAATATAAAGAAATTAAGGTTCTTTTGAAACACATTCTTTGTATTTATTTGATTTTTAATTACCTTTAATCAACTGAGTTGGTTTCTACCAACTCAAAAAACTGAACTGTTTCTGATATTTTTTCAGTCCTAGTTTAGATTTCAGTTTTTCTCATACACTTTTGCACAACAAGTTGGCATGCCACATCTTGCAGCTGGCTTATCCTTCTCTCACACGAGCAGGGACTCAGAGCACTCACAGGTAACAGAGTTCAGTAACTCAGGTTCAGGTCTTGGGTCTAACATTAACATTAATATCCACCACCCTGAGCAAATGAAGAGTCAGTTTAAGACTCACTTTTGTCTTCTGTGATGAAGGAACAGGCTCATGAAGTTAAGAAAAAATTACATGAGATTACATGATTTCAAGCCCTTGTTGTGGCATCTAGAGACTTGGTTCTATTCACTTCATATAAATGTATGTGTTTGCTATGTATTTTATATGGCAAGTGGCCAAGTTTCTATGAGGCAAAGGAGGACAGATATTAATTTCATTTTACCACACAGAAAACCAAAACACCTCACAACTGGAGAACCTGAATTAGTTCGTGGAATTGGACTGTGCACCCCCACCCCAGCTAGGTCCATTCCCTTTTCCCTAGCTCTCAGGCCGGTGCTGTGTTGGCACAGACTTCTCCCTGAACACCCACTGATAGGATCTGCTGCTTTGTTTTGCATTTTTACTTCTCAGTATGGAACTTCTGTGAGGTTTGAAAGGAGGAGGAAAGCCACACAAGAACACATCGTATGCAATTCGTGGTCTCATTATTTAAAGTCCCCCATGGCTGTTTCAGCTCTTTGACTTGGTACAGACAGGATTATAGAGCTCAAAGGGGTAGTCCAAATGGATACTCCATCCTCTCTCTCTCTCCCTCTCTCTCTCACTTTCTCCTTCCCTCCCTCCCTCCCTCCCTCTCTCTCTCTCTCTCTCTGAATTCAGTAAGAAACAGTAAATAAAACAGAAGTTACATTGAATACATTACATATTTATTACTCAATGTGCAACCACATTGAGAACTCCCAAGCACAGCAGTGCTCTATTCTGCAGCTAGTTAACCAGACCTGACTCACCGACACACCCAGGGTGCTTTAAGATGTAAGTACAATGTATATATCTATAGCTAGTGCAAAAGCTCCTGCTAAATCCTGCTTTTATCAATCATCATACAGCATACATATGTCTATATTAGAGCTATAAAAACAGAAGCATAAGTAATTTTCACGAATGCTTCTTTCCTTTAAAGTATTAACAATCAATGTTTATCAATTCTTATGTCTAGTGTTAAGCCTCCATTAAAATCTGTCTAGCAAAAAAAAAAAAAAGGCAGGCATAGGCTGAAAGTAGTCACAAAGGGTAAGACCCAGGAGTGTGATGCTCAGAATGAGCACAGGTGTGCAGACTGAGAAGTCAAAGTGAAATCTTTAAAGATCTTAAAGGTTTGTAAGTGACCAGCCTTTTAAGAAAATTGTTTCTCTAAGTCAAGGCTATATGATGATTTCAGAGGTCTGACAAAGTGGCAGGTGTAAGCTTTAGTATATATTAGTACATAGTTTCTTAAGGAAAACTACTAGGGAAATTTACCTGTTTCCTCTCCTATAAAATGTTCAAATGAAATGTATAACTTTTAGCTTTATGATTGCATTAAAATTTTTGATGTTGGATATAAGATGCCTAGATGCAGCTAGGAACTCATTTCCGAAAATTGTGTTTTGACTTGGAAAATACTGAGTTAGAAAAATATGAAAGCTTTTCAGTGGCCAAAAAATCCTAAAACTCTAAGCATTATCACACACACATACATACACATACCACACACATACACCCCACACACATACACACCATACGCACATATATACAAACCATTCACACCACATACACACACACACACACACACACACCTCCCTTCATGCTGGCCATTTGATGCATTTGACTTGGCTTTTCCAGTATGTACCTTTAATAAAGACAAATTCAAAAAGAGCCAAGTAAAGCCTAGATAGGGTGAAAATTTATTCCTTTCTTTTTGAGAAAAATAATTTTTCAAAATGCTATTAATTTTCACTTTTGTTATCTTAAACTCAATCTAATAAGTGCCACACAGAAAGACGTACTTTAGTAGACAAAATACACAAATTAGTGCATTATTATTAATTATTATTATTATTTTCCTTTACTGCTAACATCCATCCATCTCAAATGTTCATCTTAAAATCTCCTTTCCTCTGCTGTTAGGAGCTCTTTAAGTATTCCAACCCAATCAGAACTATTGAAAGAGTCAGCTTCATGAGACTCCCTGCATATTAGCAACTTTTCTTTAAGTTGCATGTGGCATGCCAAAGTAGTCGAGACTTTTTGACTCCCACACCCACACATGTCTGCAGCATAAAGTTCTACCCACACATCTGCCCATTAATTCAATGACACAGTCAATTCCTACTCCCTAAGCATTTCCTTATAAATAAGTGTGTTTTCACTGAAATAGAATTTACAAAGAGAAGAGATGGGGAGCAGGAAGTGCTCAGAGCCCCAGCCCCATGCACACACTCTCACTACCATCTCCACCCCAGCACTACCTCTGAGTAAGCACACAGACAGAGCAACGGTAACTTGGTTTATTCCTAGACATCTTGTCATTTAAAATCGACTTTTGCTGAGACGGGAGGATTGCGAGTTTGAGACTGGCCTGGGCTATGCCATGAGAGTCTTTCTTTTTTTTTTTTTTTTTTTTT
>NW_022196903.1:141293107-141302758 GCF_008632895.1 Mastomys coucha | reverse complement strand
TCTGAAATCCGCCTGCCTCTGCCTCCCAAGTGCTGGGATTAAAGGCGTGCGCCACCACCGCCCAGCAAGAGAGTCTTTCTTTTAAGAGAACGTTTTTTTGTTTCTTTTGAAAAATCCATTCAAATCAAACCAAGAGAGACAGGTGATTCTTGCTTTTGTCTCTGAGGTTAAAGTTAGCATCAACCTCATATTGAATATGTAAAGACAGCTCAAAAAATGGCAGGTCTTGTCACATGAACACAGCATGTTCTGTTTAACAACCCCTCCTCCAATGTGCGCCCAGCGTCCCAGACCCACCAGCTTCACAGTCCACAGCTAAGTGAGCACCCAAGCAGAATAAACAAACTTTGGACCACTCAGGCCTGATATACTGAGAAATAAACTTCTAAGTGAGGAACACTGGTGACTAAGGCCCCAGCTTGCCTCATCCTCCGGGTCCTCCACCACACCTCTTTCCTGACATGCGGCTGGCAGGCAGTGTGGTTCTCCTTTTTCTGGCAGACCATGGTTGGCTCTCCAGGCGCCCCCCTTCTGTCTGTGCCACACTGACCTCTCAGTTGGATCAAGGACTCCAGCCATAGCTGAAGTTCCTGAGATGGGAGGACTCTATGTGGTACTTTCCATAGGGTACAGCTTGAGGTCCCGCCATCTCTTCCCACTGAGATCCTGCCTGGCTCTTTCACGTCTTTTTTGAGTGTTGTCCGGTCTGCAAGATAGATTAATCTCTTTTTCCCCTTCCTTGTCTTCACAGGACGCATTGAAATTTTCATCAAAGATCTTCCAAGGACACGTTACAGGATTTTGTAATAGTAAACATATGGAAAGTATTAGACATATTTATTGCCTGTACATACTGTAAATGCATTGGGATCAGACTGTCTCCCCAGGAAACTGCACATGGGTCATGTGAATATTTTTCCTTTTTTTGCCAAGGCTAATCCAATTATTACTGTCACTGTTACCATAATTTATTTTGTCAACTGATGTATTTATTTGTAAATGTATCTGGTGCTGCTGACTGTTTTTTTGTAACATAATGCACTTTAGGTATACATATCGAGTATGTGGATGAATTTAACACAAAAAAGTATCTCTATTTTGTGGTTCATTTTAATGAGTTCTGAAATATAATTATCTAGACTGATTTCCTTCTGTGCATGTAAAAATAGCAGTATTTTAAGTTTGTAAAGAATGTCTAATAAAATATAATCTAATTACACCATGACTCACAATGTGAATTTTATTCTTTAAAGTTTCTAATCAGAGAAATGTAACACATTGTTTTAGAAATTCTACTTGAATATAATCCTAAGCTTAATATGTTTATATGGGCATCTATTCCAATGTGTCCACATTAGCTTTTAGTTAAAAACCACTTAAAATGTATTTTGTCCAATATTTCAGTTCAAGTCAATAGAATGGCTGAATAGCCTGAACTTCGAGTTGAAATAAAGACAACAAAGGGCAAAAAAATAAGCAGAGAAGTCAGGAGAAAGGGTCAAAGAGGGTTGTCCAGAGTTAAAACCCAGAGGGAGAGGTGGGCCCAGGACTTTGACTCTGAATAAATTTTGCCAATATAAAGTTTAGTTTGCAAGGGCTCGCTCTCATTCATAACAATAATAAAAGGTCTGCTCAGGAATTCTGCTGGTTATGGTTTCCTCCTAGAGAAAGAAGAGAGAAAGGTTTGGAAGCTGCTAGACAAGTCAAAAGGCTGTCAGAGGAGGATCCCTCGGCTGTGTTTCAGTTGCAGAAGCTCTAATAACAACACTCTTAGTGCCACAGGGAACCCTATCTCCATTGTGAATTTCACTCTCTTCCTTTCTCAACCTTCTTGTGAAATTGTGTTTTGTTTTGTTTTGTTTTGTTGTTTTCCAAGATAGGGTTTCTCTGTGTAGCCCTGAATGTCCTGGGACTCATTGTATAGAACAAGCTGGCCTTAAACTCAGAGATCCACCTGCCACTGCCTCCCAAGTACTGGGGTTAAAGACATGTGCCACCACCACCACCTCTTCCTGACTTGAAACTGTGTTCTTTAAGTATGTTCCACATAAGACCCAAACCCTCTGAATCAAGCACACACATGCTGAGGAGTGTTCTGCCAGTACTCAGTATCCTATTTGATGTCTATCAAATGCTTGAAAGCACTTAGGAAGAAAAATGCAGTAACTTTCTCCAGGGTTCTTCCACACCAATGTGCAGATTACATAAACCAACACAACACCATCTACATAAAACTATGAAATGATACAAGACATGTGTGCATTTTAAAGAAGAAAAAGTAAGAAACACAGGGAGAATATAGGGTTGGACTGTCTTTATCCGTGTTGTCTCTTGGGTCTCATAGCCTTCAAAGACTCTTTTTAACATTTGTAAGAATTTTAAACCTATATTGACAGGTAAATATGAGATATTGTACTTACTTCTTATGGATTTGTTAGAGATGGTTTGCATATCTAAAGAATATTCAGAGGCTAAGATATGATACTCTAGCCCTGTATAATGCAAGTACTTTGGAACACCTTAAAAAAAAATAGCTACAGCTTATTTTGTAAAACTCCATCTGAGAGTCTAAACCTTGGAAAGACTGTATCTAATCTTTATAAGTTGTTTCCATGAAAGATGCATTTCTAAGCCAGGTATGGTGGTACTTGCCTCTAATCACAGCACTTGAAAGTTAACTTGAAAGTTAAAGACCAGTATATCTCCATGAGTTTGAGGCTAGCATGTTCTTCATAGTGAGTTCTAGGATATCAAGGCTACAGAGAGGGACCATGTCTTAATGTCTCAAAAATGAAAGGAAGGGAGAGAGAGGGAAGAGAGAGAGAAAGAGAGAGAAGAAAAAGAAAAAATGTGTTTTAGTAACGCACACTTGGCAAATACTCAGATAATGAGGCATGCTTGACCTTTTAAATGCAGCCTATCATCTTTGAGTTTATCTTTCTAAGTAGCCCAATGCTAGGAGCAGGAAAAAGGAACTGTGCAGCCTTCTGTCACCAATTCTTACCAAAGCATTCTTGATACCATCGTTATCTTTAGACCTTTAGACCCAAGCCCCACACACCCTGGCTTTCCTGGCAGTTGGTGCAAAAAGGGCTGTAAAATGAATATGAAGGGAACAAGATTACCTTCAGAAAACACAAATACAAAATTAAGACTTAAAATATCAACATACAGAAATGTAGCAAGCTATATTCTACATCACTACAGCTTTAGGTAATATTCATCAAGCAATAGCAATTTAAGTGAGGTGAATTGGCCTGGATACTCAGAAATTAAGCAAAAGAAGCTAAATCTGCCAGTAGGCCCCTTAATCTTCATTTGTACAGAGCTTGTGTTTTAATTAAACACCTAATATATTTATAAATGTAGAGTTAGCCCCAAAGGACACATACATAATGACACTTATATGTAAAACTGTATACTTGACCTATGCTGTCTTAGCCATCATTGTGAAACATGACTTTGTAACAGAGCTCAAATATTCTGAGCTACATTATAAGCAAAACCTCAGGTTAACAGTATCATCTTTTAAAAAGTTAAAAGTCAACACTGGTATCTTCCTTCCTCATTACAAGTGCTAGTTTGGCTTACTGGATGTGTCAAGCTGGAAATGTAAAGAAACTGAATATTTTCTTAGAAGGCAAGACTGCATACAGTGATGGTTAGTGTGTGCTGGCTACACAAAGCAACTTAAAGACTCATACTTCACACAAGGACAAAAAAAGTCAATGTTTTTAAATTCAAGTTGCTCCCAAGAGGAAGACAAGAGTCAAGTGTGACTTTAATTTCTATCCTGTATCTGTTCATTAAACACTAAACTGTCCATCACTGGTGTCCAATCTGCCTTAACATGCCTGAGCTTATTCTAGATAGAATTCTTATTCATTCCAAGCTGTTAAAGTTTCATAATCGACAGCAACTTCCTTATAGTTTAGCTGCTACTATCCCCTCTGCCAACAAAGTTCATGGTAATTCAGAACTCCCTATGGACAGAAGCCAAGCCAGCAGGACCTTCATCTTCTGTAAATGCTGGAGATCATTTTGGGAACTTGAACTAGGAAGTGTTCCTAAAACCCTTCCTGAACCTAAGGATGAAGGTCATCCCATAAGTGCCGATCCTTCCTGCTTCCCTTCCTTTCTTGACCCAGAAGGTTTTACACACAAGGCTACCATGAAAGATTCTATTATAGAGTTGCCAGGTTCCATATCACTCATGAAGTCTCACGTGAGCTCTTCAAAGGCAGAATGAAAACTCTAAGCACCAGGGGCTAAAGTGATATTCTAATGGACTCTGCCTCCATGTGACAGGGCCCACTCTTCAAGAGAAGCACTAAAGCTTGCTGCCTCCCTAATCACCTTGTAGATTTCTATGTCCAATGCCCAACACCCAACACCACACACCAGCCTTAGCACAGAAACTGTCAGTCCAATAGGTGTCCAATAAATTCTCCTTGAGATTTCAAAATACTAAGAAGACTAAACAAAGCCTCTAGAGACAAAAGGGGGTTCTGAGCTTAGGGTTTTTCTGACTCCCACCTTGAGCCTTTCTCCCGTTCCAGTAACAAGAAGCTTGGGGAGTAACACCAGCCTCTCCACCGTGCACCACAGTGGCCTCTGTTCCTCAGCCTCTGGTTTCACAGGGACTTTTCCAGCTCCATAGGCACAAGAAGTAAGGGTCTGTGTTGAGGGTACAGCAACCTCCCACAGGAAGGGAGGAGAATTTAAAATATCAGGTTCTCTTCCCATGAATACACGGCATAGAAGTTACCCACAGGGCCCAGTGTGCAGACGAGCCATGCTGCTCTTTTGACAGAAGATTAATGTACACAGCTCCTAACCAGACCCACCAGCATCAGGATGCGAACATTCATGTCTCTGTGTACGTCCCTAACACGCGTGCAATGTGGATGTGTTATGTTTTTAAATTGCATTTTAATTAAACTTCAAAACATCTTCCTAAGAGCTGGAGGACTTTTATAAATTGGAATAAACATGAGGTATGTCACCCTTGAAAAATGGATTGTTAGCTAGAGGCTACTACAGAGACTCCTACTCCCTGCCGTGTACACACAGCCTTGGGGGTCTGAAAAAAAAATAGTCCACCCATCTTGCACTTGAGTAAGATAATTGATGGTCATGGATCACCAAGTTGTCATTGAAAAACTGCTAAGAGGCTCTGTTGAGGTCCATGTTGTACAAAATAAATGCAAAACAGTAACAAGCCAAGCCCCACACACTTAGCAGCTCCAAGCTCCCATCTGTCTTCCTTTCACTCATCCCAAGGGCTGGTGAAACCAGGCATCAACACCAACTGCAAGTACTGAAGAGCTGGAGCCTGGCCAACCCAACATGTGCAGGAAGAGACAGGGCTGCCTTACCCATAGCTGCCCTCTTCTTCTAGAATTAAAGTTATACTTTGTAGCATTTTACAACATTAAAAAAAACTACTGTGTCAAAAAAGAACAAAGTATCATAGTTGTGGTGAACATTCATTGTTTTCTGGGAACCTGTTATATACATATGCACTTGCTTAATTTGTAATCCCTCACCATATGTGCAACATCCCCAGAAATGGGATTCTTAGTCTGTTTTGAAGGCTGTGCAACTCTGCCTTAGATGAGAGCTTGCCCAGTAAAAGAAGATAAAAAGTGTTCACAGCAAGCTCTACCCAATGCTAGAGTATTAGCAAAAGCTTACCAATGTCACAGGAAAGCTGAGTTCTGCTTTCAGTGCATTCAAGGAAATCGTGGGTTCTGAGAATTGTACTTCTAGTTACTTCCTTGCTTCCAGCTCCCTGAGGGCTCTGTCCTACCAGCTTCCTCGGCCTGAGGGGACTCCTCTTCCAAGGTTTGCTCTCTTTCTCTCTCTGTCTCTCTCTGTCTCTGTCTCTCTGTGTATGAATGTGTCTGTACATGTATATGTGTGTATACATGTCTGTGTGTATATATGTGTGTATGTGCTTGTACAAGTGTGTGAGTGTGTACGTGTGTGTACCTTTGTCTCTTTTTCATTCTCTCTTTGGTTTCCTCTGTCTCTATTTTGCTTTTGCTCTATCTCTAAAGGTCTCTTTGTTTGTCTCTGTCTCTCATGTCTGTCTCACACTATTTCTCCTTGTCTTTCTACCTCTAACTCAGTCTCTCTGTGTATTTGTGTCTTTCTCTCATTTTCTTTCTTTTTCTGACTTTCTCTGTCTCTGTGTCTTTCCCTACAAAACACACACATGAGAGAGAGAGAGAGGGAGAGAGAAAGAGAGAGAGAGAGAGGGAGAGAGAGAGAGGACAGAGAGAGGAGAGAGAGAGAAAGAGAGAGAGAGAGAGAGAGAGAGAGAGAGAGAGAGAGAGAGAGAGAGAGAGAGAGCCAGGAAGCCCAGGTGTCTACAGAACCCAGAAGTGAGCAGCTATTTCCCTAGGGAGGTGGCAAAGGCGGCGGGAGAGCTAGCTGGCAGGCAGGCGGTATGTAAGCATACACAGAGAGCCACTTTTTGTAAGAAGGTTAAAACATATTTAAAATGGGACCACCTTGGAGAGGAGACCGTTCCCCTCCTGTTACCTCTCAACCTGCTCCAAAACTTCAGTATTCAGTTTTTCCAAGGCTCTCCCTGCCCCCTCGTGCCCTGGAAGGCTGGTTTTCTGTTGAACATTCAGCTTCTTGCGGAGCCCTTTCACTCCTCTGTGGACACTCAGAAATGTTGCTGACCACCACCCTTTCCACACACAACTGATATGTGTGCCCACTGCTACCCAGGGACAAACAATGACCATGCATCAAACATCCTTTTTGCCAGGTTTCCACATTTGGGTTGACTTTGGGTGACTTATTTACTTCTACAAGACACAGAGAGAGGGCCAAGGGTGTTGGTTACTATGGTATTGTCTGTCTACCTCTGTAGAAAACACTTTTACCCCTGGTGTCCCCAGGCATCAGCCAATTAAGGTAAAAGGCTTCCATTCAGATCTACTTGATTTAGGGAAAAGGCCATCTTCTGTCACCAGGGTACAGGGGTGGAGAGTGGACATTTTTCCTTTTGAAAATCAGCTGGAGACCAGATAACAGACCACTGGACTCTGTTTTGAAAGTGCCCTGTGGTAGGAGAGTCAATTGAATCATTCCAGATTTTCCTGGGAAAACCTAAAACTCCCCCAGCTCCAAAATTATGGCACACTCATAGTATATTGATAAAGACTCTTGCCATGTTCAAAGCTGTCTGTCTTACTACTTTACACTAAGTGACTGCCTGAAGAAATGGCCCAAATAGATGGCATTGCCTCCCAAAGAAAAACAGAGACTAGGGAGAATGGAAGATTAGATTTTTATTGACTAAATGGGGGAGATATGTGTGCCTCTAATGGCAGTAAATGTGGTAAGCACACATCAGACAAGCTTGTCTTTGTCAGTTCTTTTTGCTTCTCAAAATATGTGTCCTCCAGAGTCACAACAGTCTACCTGCTGTGTCAGGAACCTGTGAGCATAATGCCAAGGCTACTCCTGTAGCCTTGCCACATTGCCATATCACATCCCCTTATAGTGTCACAGGTCCATGGGGTAGAAAAGATGTCGATGTGAATTAAATGAAGCACAGGTGTCCTGCCTAGCATAATTTAATTCTTGGAGTATGATCCACATACACTTGGTAATTCTACTACACTAAATAAACAAATATTTATCTATTCTTGCTGTCTGTACATTTCCAGCCATTACTTACTCTTGGGTTAATGGTTGGTTTAGAGATATGTTCCATAGTAGCTTGCTGTCCTATGAACAGTCATTGCCCTGATCATTAGAACGGGGAGTTGGCTACATCCTAACCAGGCTGTGCTTAATATGTTACAAATCTCTGCTTCTGTCATTCTTTTTACTTTTTGTTGCTTTTACCATAGGAACAATGTAACAGGTTGTCATTATGTAATAACAAGAAGTTGTAATTATAACCCCCACATTTATGTTTAGTGAAACTGTAGCCAACCACCACAGAAACATTCTATGTAGAACCAGAGTTAGACTAAGAAATTTGTAATAAAAATCCAAACATCCAATATCTTTCATGCAACACAATTCTTTTTTAAAAAAATTAATCTTTCTTTTAAAAAATTAATTTATTTAGAGTATCTGTGTGTGTGTGTGTGTGTGTGTGTGTGTGTGTGTGCATTTTATATGTTTGTGTGTGTGTTGGAAGGCCACAGTGCATGTATGGAAAGCAGAGGAAAGCTTGTTGGAGTAGGGTAGCTCTCTCCTTCTACCATGTGAGTTCTGGGGATCACACTCAAGTTGTTGGTCATGGTGGCAAACACTTTTACCCTCTTACCCATCATTCTAGCCCTTGACAATTTACTTCTTAGCAGTAAGACAACGGTTTTGTAGGCAGAGAGATGACTCGGGTTAATTTTAGAAGACCTGTGTTTGATGTCCAGCACCCAGGGGATTCAATGACCTCTGTGGAGGTCATTGCATATATGTAGTACACATATATACAATCAAGTATGCACATACACTAGATAGATAAGTAGATAAGTAGATAGATAGATAGATAGGTAGATAGATAGATAGATAGATAGATAGATAGATAGATCTCTTTTTAAAAAGCTTGTGACCCTTCTCTGTAGTTGAGGGTAAAATGCTCTGAGTTGTGTATGAACAACACAAAGGTAAGGTTGCTCCTTGCTGTTGCAGAAAAGGTACACATAGCACATGTTTGGTGTGACAGGCATCTTGCGCATTTAACAAGCATTTCTCATGTGGTAGGCTCACAGGACTCAAGAAAAGTCCAGAGGCACAGATATGACTTCAAGGACCAGTAGATTCACGATGGCACCCAAGTTTACATGTGCTGCGTGCTGTCTGCTGGTGCCTCCTAGAGTTAGGAACGAATTATTTCTCCTCCAAAAGCTGAGTCTCTTGTTTAGTGAGTGTGCAGTGTGTGTCTGCTGGTGTACCTGGGCTCTGCAGGAAAACTTCCAGAATTATCAGAGTTGGTGATAAGGCTATCCCACAACTCTGCAGCTTGTAGGTGATTCTTGCCACATTATTTCCTGTCTAGTAAATTTCAATAGATTCACATACAAACACACACAGAAGAGAATGTCTCCATTTAAATATTCATTTTAATTTCTCTAATCAGTTTCCTATTTGTGAACACCTGGGTCCTTTACTGATTATCGAGTACTGATGCAGACCCATTTATGTCAGTATACAATATGATTTACTTTTTAATTAATACTTTCCCCTTGAAAGATCTACCTATTCACTTTTCAAAGTTAGATAAATAACAAACCTTTCATTCCATAAAATCTTCTAAACTACAGAGTAAGAAATGGCCTAACCTTAGTCACACAAGGAACTGCTTTATGCATAACACAGCGATTGGCTTAGGAATGGTCACATGATCAAAGGCACCCAATCTCTATGCCACTGTCAGCATTTTGGTCAGAAAATGGAGATGGGGGAGTGGGGGAGTGGCTATTACAGAGACTTATCACTGACTAAAGTGCTAAGAAGAGACTGTTGAATTTGAAAATTAATATTACCAACATATCCTAATCGATTGAAATCCAATAATATGAGGAACTGAAAATTTGTTGATTGTCAGCCAATGATCTCTCTAATTTGGTAATTGGATAAATAGGTCCAACATTGTACAATCTATATACACTGTCA